>NW_027261088.1:0-118429 GCF_045791955.1 Oncorhynchus clarkii lewisi
TGCAGTTGAAATGTTGATTTGCACTGCTCGTACTCTGTTGTAATTGACAGAAGGTTCTGAATGTTCAGACTAGTGGCAATTCCACATTCAATATAACTGGGAAAAAACGAGGTCCGACTGGGAAAATATTCATCCAACATCCAAAACGGTCATCCAAACTTGGAATTCCAAGTCGGAAACTCTGGCATCTTTCTCGGGCTCCATCTTTCCGACCTGAACATCAATGACATGATTTGACCTATTTTTTTAAGTTCCCATTTGTCTTGTGACACATCAGACTGGTGGTATATAGTGACTGGTGGTATATAGTGACTGGTGGTATATAGTGACTGGTGGTATATAGTGACTGGTGGTATATAGTGACTGGTGGTACATAGTGACTGGTGGTATATAGTGACTGGTGGTACATAGTGACTGGTGGTATATAGTGACTGGTGGTATATAGTGACTGGTGGTATATAGTGACTGGTGGTATATAGTGACTGGTGGTATATAGTGACTGGTGGTATATAGTGACTGGTGGTACATAGTGACTGGTGGTATATAGTGACTGGTGGTACATAGTGACTGGTGGTATATAGTGACTGGTTGTATATAGTGACTGGTGGTATATAGTGACTGGTGGTACATAGTGACTGGTGGTACATAGTGACTGGTGGTATATAGTGACTGGTGGTACATAGTGACTGGTGGTATATAGTGACTGGTGGTATATAGTGACTGGTGGTATATAGTGACTGGTTGTATATAGTGACTGGTGGTATATAGTGACTGGTGGTACATAGTGACTGGTGGTACATAGTGACTGGTGGTATATAGTGACTGGTGGTACATAGTGACTGGTGGTATATAGTGACTGGTGGTATATAGTGACTGGTGGTATATAGTGACTGGTGGTATATAGTGACTGGTGGTATATAGTGACTGGTGGTATATAGTGACTGGTGGTACATAGTGACTGGTGGTATATAGTGACTGGTGGTACATAGTGACTGGTGGTATATAGTGACTGGTGGTATATAGTGACTGGTGGTATATAGTGACTGGTGGTATATAGTGACTGGTGGTATATAGTGACTGGTGGTATATAGTGACTGGTGGTACATAGTGACTGGTGGTATATAGTGACTGGTGGTATATAGTGACTGGTGGTATATAGTGACTGGTTGTATATAGTGACTGGTGGTATATAGTGACTGGTGGTACATAGTGACTGGTGGTACATAGTGACTGGTGGTATATAGTGACTGGTGGTACATAGTGACTGGTGGTATATAGTGACTGGTGGTATATAGTGACTGGTGGTATATAGTGACTGGTGGTATATAGTGACTGGTGGTATATAGTGACTGGTGGTACATAGTGACTGGTGGTACATAGTGACTGGTGGTATATAGTGACTGGTGGTATATAGTGACTGGTGGTATATAGTGACTGGTGGTACATAGTGACTGGTGGTATATAGTGACTGGTGGTATATAGTGACTGGTGGTACATAGTGACTGGTGGTACATAGTGACTGGTGGTATATAGTGACTGGTGGTATATAGTGACTGGTGGTACATAGTGACTGGTGGTACATAGTGACTGGTGGTATATAGTGACTGGTGGTACATAGTGACTGGTGGTATATAGTGACTGGTGGTATATAGTGACTGGTGGTATATAGTGACTGGTGGTATATAGTGACTGGTGGTATATAGTGACTGGTGGTATATAGTGACTGGTGGTATATAGTGACTGGTGGTATATAGTGACTGGTGGTATATAGTGACTGGTGGTATATAGTGACTGGTGGTATATAGTGACTGGTGGTATATAGTGACTGGTGGTATATAGTGACTGGTGGTATATAGTGACTGGTGGTATATAGTGACTGGTTGTATATAGTGACTGGTTGTATATAGTGACTGGTGGTATATAGTGACTGGTGGTATATAGTGACTGGTGGTATATAGTGACTGGTGGTACATAGTGACTGGTGGTATATAGTGACTGGTGGTATATAGTGACTGGTGGTATATAGTGACTGGTGGTATATAGTGACTGGTGGTATATAGTGACTGGTGGTATATAGTGACTGGTGGTATATAGTGACTGGTGGTATATAGTAGTGTTACTGGTGGTATATAGTGACTGGTGGTATATAGTGACTGGTGGTATATAGTGACTGGTGGTATATAGTGACTGGTGGTATATAGTGACTGGTGGTATATAGTGACTGGTGGTATATAGTGACTGGTTGTATATAGTGACTGGTGGTATATAGTGACTGGTGGTATATAGTGACTGGTGGTATATAGTGACTGGTGGTACATAGTGACTGGTGGTATATAGTGACTGGTGGTATATAGTGACTGGTTGTATATAGTTACTGGTGGTATATAGTGACTGGTGGTATATAGTGACTGGTGGTATATAGTGACTGGTGGTATATAGTGACTGGTGGTATATAGTGACTGGTGGTATATAGTGACTGGTGGTATATAGTGACTGGTTGTATATAGTGACTGGTGGTATATAGTGACTGGTGGTATATAGTGACTGGTGGTATATAGTGACTGGTGGTATATAGTGACTGGTGGTATATAGTGACTGGTGGTATATAGTGACTGGTGGTATATAGTGACTGGTGGTATATAGTGACTGGTGGTACATAGTGACTGGTGGTATATAGTGACTGGTGGTATATAGTGACTGGTGGTATATAGTGACTGGTGGTATATAGTGACTGGTGGTATATAGTGACTGGTTGTATATAGTTACTGGTGGTATATAGTGACTGGTGGTATATAGTGACTGGTTGTATATAGTGACTGGTGGTATATAGTTACTGGTGGTATATAGTGACTGGTGGTATATAGTGACTGGTGGTATATAGTGACTGGTTGTATATAGTGACTGGTGGTACATAGTGACTGGTTGTATATAGTGACTGGTGGTATATAGTGACTGGTGGTATATAGTGACTGGTGGTATATAGTGACTGGTGGTATATAGTGACTGGTGGTATATAGTGACTGGTGGTATATAGTGACTGGTGGTATATAGTGACTGGTTGTATATAGTGACTGGTGGTATATAGTGACTGGTTGTATATAGTGACTGGTGGTATATAGTGACTGGTGGTATATAGTGACTGGTTGTATATAGTGACTGGTGGTATATAGTGACTGGTGGTATATAGTGACTGGTTGTATATAGTGACTGGTGGTATATAGTGACTGGTGGTATATAGTGACTGGTTGGTATATAGTGACTGGTGGTATATGGTGGTATATAGTGACTGGTGGTACATAGTGACTGGTTGTATATAGTGACTGGTGGTATATAGTGACTGGTGGTATATAGTGACTGGTGGTATATAGTGACTGGTGGTATATAGTGACTGGTTGGTATATAGTGACTGGTGGTATATAGTGACTGGTGGTATATAGTGACTGGTGGTATATAGTGACTGGTGGTACATAGTGACTGGTGTATATAGTGACTGGTGGTATATAGTGACTGGTGGTATATAGTGACTGGTGGTATATAGTGACTGGTTGGTATATAGTGACTGGTGGTATATAGTGACTGGTTGTATATAGTGTGGGTATATAGTGACTGGTGGTATATAGTGACTGGTGGTATATAGTGACTGGTGGTATATAGTGACTGGTGGTATATAGTGACTGGTGGTATATAGTGACTGGTGGTATATAGTGACTGGTGGTATATAGTGACTGGTGGTACTGGTGGTATATATAGTGACTGGTGGTATATAGTGACTGGTGGTGGTGGTACATAGTGACTGGTGGTATATAGTGACTGGTGGTATATAGTGACTGGTGGTATATAGTGACTGGTGGTATATAGTGACTGGTGGTATATAGTGACTGGTTGTATATAGTGACTGGTTGTATATAGTGACTGGTGGTATATAGTGACTGGTGGTATATAGTGACTGGTGGTATATAGTGACTGGTGGTATATAGTGACTGGTTGTATATAGTGACTGGTGGTATATAGTGACTGGTGGTATATAGTGACTGGTGGTACATAGTGACTGGTGGTATATAGTGACTGGTGGTATATAGTGACTGGTGGTATATAGTGACTGGTGGTATATAGTGACTGGTGGTATATAGTGACTGGTGGTATATAGTGACTGGTGGTACATAGTGACTGGTTGTATATAGTGACTGGTGGTATATAGTGACTGGTGGTATATAGTGACTGGTGGTATATAGTGACTGGTGGTATATAGTGACTGGTGGTATATAGTGACTGGTGGTATATAGTGACTGGTGGTATATTTATTTATTTTTATTTCCCCTTTATTTAACCAGGTAGGCTAGTTGAGAACAAGTTCTCATTTACAATTGCGACCTGGCCAAGATAAAGCAAAGCAGTTCGACACACACAACGACACAGAGTTACACATGGAGTAAAACAAACATACAGTCAATAATACAGTAAAAACAAGTCTATATACGATGTGAGCAAATGAGGTGAGATAAGGGAGGTAAAGGCAAAAAGGCCATGGTGGCAAAGTAAATACAATATAGCAAGTAAAACACTGGAATGGTAGATTTGCAATGGGAGAATGTGCAAAGTAGAAATAAAAATAATGGGGTGCAAAGGAGCAAAATAAATAAATAAATAAAATACAGTAGGGAAAGAGGTAGTTGTTTGGGCTAAATTATAGGTGGGCTATGTACAGGTGCAGTAATCTGTGAGCTGCTCTGACAGTTGGTGCTTAAAGCTAGTGAGGGAGATAAGTGTTTCCAGTTTCAGAGATTTTTGTAGTTCGTTCCAGTCATTGGCAGCAGAGAACTGGAAGGAGAGGCGGCCAAAGAAAGAATTGGTTTTGGGGGTGACTAGAGAGATATACCTGCTGGAGCGCGTGCTACAGGTGGGAGATGCAATGGTGACCAGCGAGCTGAGATAAGGGGGGACTTTACCTAGCAGGGTCTTGTAGATGACATGGAGCCAGTGGGTTTGGCGACGAGTATGAAGCGAGGGCCAGCCAACGAGAGCGTACAGGTCGCAATGGTGGGTAGTATATGGGGCTTTGGTGACAAAACGGATTGCACTGTGATAGACTGCATCCAATTTGTTGAGTAGGGTATTGGAGGCTATTTTGTAAATGACATCGCCAAAGTCGAGGATTGGTAGGATGGTCAGTTTTACAAGGGTATGTTTGGCAGCATGAGTGAAGGATGCTTTGTTGCGAAATAGGAAGCCAATTCTAGATTTAACTTTGGATTGGAGATGTTTGATATGGGTCTGGAAGGAGAGTTTACAGTCTAACCAGACACCTAAGTATTTGTAGTTGTCCACGTATTCTAAGTCAGAGCCGTCCAGAGTAGTAATGTTGGACAGGCGGGTAGGTACAGGTAGCTATCGGTTGAAGAGCATGCATTTAGTTTTACTTGTATTTAAGAGCAATTGGAGGCCACGGAAGGAGAGTTGTATGGTATTGAAGCTTGCCTGGAGGGTTGTTAACACAGTGTCCAAAGAAGGGCCAGAAGTATACAGAATGGTGTCGTCTGCGTAGAGGTGGATCAGAGACTCACCAGCAGCAAGAGCGACCTCATTGATGTATACAGAGAAGAGAGTCGGTCCAAGAATTGAACCCTGTGGCACCCCCATAGAGACTGCCAGAGGTCCGGACAGCAGACCCTCCGATTTGACACACTGAACTCTATCAGAGAAGTAGTTGGTGAACCAGGCGAGGCAATCATTTGAGAAACCAAGGCTGTCGAGTCTGCCGATGAGGATGTGGTGATTGACAGAGTCGAAAGCCTTGGCCAGATCAATGAATACGGCTGCACAGTAATGTTTCTTATCGATGGCGGTTAAGATATCATTTAGGACCTTGAGCGTGGCTGAGGTGCACCCATGACCAGCTCTGAAACCAGATTGCATAGCAGAGAAGGTATGGTGAGATTCGAAATGGTCGGTAATCTGTTTGTTGACTTGGCTTTCGAAGACCTTAGAAAGGCATGGTAGGATAGATATAGGTCTGTAGCAGTTTGGGTCAAGAGTGTCACCCCCTTTGAAGAGGGGGATGACCGCAGCTGCTTTCCAATCTTTGGGAATCTCAGACGACACGAAAGAGAGGTTGAACAGGCTAGTAATAGGGGTGGCAACAATTTTGGCAGATAATTTTAGAAAAAAAGGGTCCAGATTGTCTAGCCCGGCTGATTTGTAGGGGTCCAGATTTTGCAGCTCATTCAGAACATCAGCTGAGCAGATTTGGGCGAAGGAGAAATGGGGAAGGCTTGGGCGAGTTGTTGTGGGGGGTGCAGTGCTGTTGACCGGGGTAGGAGTAGCCAGGTGGAAAGCATGGCCAGCCGTAGAAAAATGCTTATTGAAATTCTCAAATATGGTGGATTTATCAGTGGTGACAGTGTTTCCTATCTTCAGTGCAGTGGGCAGCTGGGAGGAGGTGTTCTTATTCTCCATGGACTTTACAGTGTCCCAGAACTTTTTTGAGTTAGTGTTGCAGGAAGCAAATTTCTGCTTGAAAAAGCTAGCCTTGGCTTTTCTAACTGCCTGTGTATAATGGTTTCTAGCTTCCCTGAACAGCTGCATATCACGGGGGCTGTTCGATGCTAATGCAGAACGCCATAGGATGTTTTTGTGTTGGTTAAGGGCAGTCAGGTCTGGTTCTAAATTTCTTGAATGGGGCATGTTTATTTAAGATGGTTAGGAAGGCATTTTTAAAAAATATGCAGGCATCCTCTACTGACGGGATGAGATCAATATCCTTCCAGGATACCCCGGCCAGGTCGATTAGAAAGGCCTGCTCGCTGAAGTGTTTCAGGGAGCGTTTTACAGATATGAGTGGAGGTCGTTTGACCGCTGACCCATTACGGATGCAGGCAATGAGGCAGTGATCGCTGAGATCTTGGTTGAAAACAGCAGAGGTGTATTTAGAGGGCAAGTTGGTTAGGATGATATCTATGAGGGTGCCCGTGTTTAAGGCTTTGGGGAGGTACCTGGTAGGTTCATTGATAATTTGTGTGAGGTTGAGGGCATCAAGTTTAGATTGTAGGATGGCTGGGGTGTTAAGCATGTTCCAGTTTAGGTCGCCTAGCAGCACAAGCTCTGAAGATAGATGGGGGGCAATCAGTTCACATATGGTGTCCAGAGCACAGCTGGGGGCAGAGGGTGGTCTATAGCAGGCGGCAACGGTGAGAGACTTGTTTTTAGAGAGGTGGATTTTTAAAAGTAGAAGTTCAAATTGTTTGGGTACAGACCTGGATAGTAGGACAGAACTCTGCAGGCTAGCTTTGCAGTAGATTGCAACACCACCCCCTTTGGCAGTTCTATCTTGTCTGAAAATGTTGTAGTTTGGAATTAAAATGTCTGAATTTTTGGTGGTCTTCCTAAGCCAGGATTCAGACACAGCTAGAACATCCGGGTTGGCAGAGTTTGCTAAAGCAGTGAATAGAACAAACTTAGGGAGGAGGCTTCTAATGTTAACATGCATGAAACCAAGGCTATTACGGTTACAGAAGTCATCAAAAGAGAGCGCCTGGGAAATAGGAGTGGAGCTAGGCACTGCAGGGCCTGGATTCACCTCTACATCGCCAGAGGAACAGAGTAGGAGTAGAATAAGGGTGCGGCTAAAAGCAATAAGAATTGGTCGTTTAGAACGTCTGGAACAGAGAGTAAAAGGAGGTTTCTGGGGGCGATAAAATAGCATCAAGGTAAAATGTACAGACAAAGGTAAGGTAGGATGTGAATACAGTGGAGGTAAACCTAGGTATTGAGTGATGAAGAGAGAGATATTGTCTCTAGAAACATCATTGAAACCAGGAGATGTCATTGCATGTGTGGGTGGTGGAACTAATAGGTTGGATAAGGTATAATGAGCAGGACTAGAGGCTCTACAGTGAAATAAGCCAATAAACACTAACCAGAACAGCAATGGACAAGGCATATTGACATTAAGGAGAGGCATGCTCAGTCGAGTGATCAAAAGGGTCCAGTGAGTGGAGAGGTTGGTTGGGGGTCACGGCGATTTAGACAGCTAAATCGTTAGCAAGCTAGCATAGGAGCAAGCTAGCATAGAATGGAGGTCTGTTATTAGCCAACTCTTGTGTTCCGTCAGTAGATTAGTGGGTTTCCGTGTGGTAGAGGGGAATTAATCCAAATCACACAACAACAACAAAAATAAAAACAATAGATATAGTTATAGAGGCCCAAGAAGAAAAATAAATAAATAAATAAAAATAAAATAAAATAAAAATTGTCCGATTGTCTATTCAGATAGCAGCCGATAAGATAGCCAACGGCTAGCAGGCCGCAGATGGGCGCCCAGGCAACGTTGCGCCGGAGGAGCCAGCCGGACAATTCCCTCGGGTAGACAACGTCGGCAGTCCAACTGTGAAGGCCGGTGGGGCTCCGCGTAGGCAGCAAAACGGGTCCGGATAGGTGACTGCAGCCCAGGAGTGATTGATGGAACATTTCAGCTGGCTAGCTCCGGAACAATTGATGTTAGCTCCGGAATCGACGAAAGCCGATAGTCACACGGATAGCAGCTAGCTAGCTGTGAGATCCAGGTATGGATGTCCAGAGCCAGCGGCCGAAATCCGGTATGTTCCGTTCCGAGCCGCGCTGCACCGCGCCGTACAAAACTGGCGATAGATTCTCGAGCCAAAGGACAGCCGATGACCACAAACCGTGGTTAGCTGAGTACTAACGATTAGCCAGTAAATAAGCTAACTAGCTTCTGAACCAGCTTCAGAGTAGCTTCTGGACCAGCTTCTGGCTAGCTCCCGGCTAGCTTCTGGCTAATTTCTGGCTAGCCTCTCGGAGGATCACAGATCTGAGGTAAATAATATTTTTTTATATAAATATAAATTGGTGAAGCGGATTGCAGGAGAGTGTTCTGAAGATGAGTTTTTGGAAAATTAAAAATGTATGTGAAAAAAAAAGTTGTAAATATATCTATATATTTATATACACGACAGGACGAGGACAAAAATACGTCTGAACTGCTATGCCATCTTGGGAATATAGTGACTGGTTGTATATAGTGACTGGTGGTACATAGTGACTGGTGGTACATAGTGACTGGTGGTATATAGTGACTGGTGGTACATAGTGACTGGTTGTATATAGTGACTGGTGGTATATAGTGACTGGTGGTATATTGTGACTGGTGGTACATAGTGACTGGTGGTACATAGTGACTGGTGGTACATAGTGACTGGTGGTATATAGTGACTGGTGGTACATAGTGACTGGTGGTATATAGTGACTGGTGGTATATAGTGACTGGTGGTACATAGTGACTGGTGGTTTATAGTGTCTGGTGGTACATAGTGACTGGTGGTATATTGTGACTATATAGTGACTGGTGGTACATAGTGACTGGTGGTATATAGTGACTGGTGGTATATAGTGACTATATAGTGACTGGTGGTACATAGTGACTTGTGGTACATAGTGACTGGTGGTATATAGTGACTGGTGGTACACAGTAACTGGTGGTACATAATGACAGGTGGTAATCATGTCTCTACTGACAATTTGAATGCACAAAAATCCCGTGATGAGATCCCAAGGCCCATTTTGTGTAAGGTATCTGTGGCCAACAGATGCATATCTGTATTCCCAGTCATTTGAATTGACTGAATTCCTCATATGAACTGTAACTCGGTAAAATCTTTGAAAATATTGCAAGTTGTGTTTATATTTTTGTTCAGTGTAGATTGTGTTGAATGATTTGGTGATTTGCTACCAGACCTCAGGATAAGGCCCAGATGCAGACAGTTCAAAGTAACAAATGTTTATTTACAAAAACCGCCAGAACTAGAAACAATGAACTAACATGAAGCAGGAGTAGAGGGGAAAAAACAGCTGGTAAACTTGACGACGAACTGGCAACAGACAAACAGACAACACAGGTATAAATACACCGGGGATAATGGGGAAGATGGGCAACACCTGGAGGGGGTGGAAACAAGCACATAGACAGGCGAAACAGATCAGGGTGTGACACTTGCACTATAAACAGGACTTTCCAAATTGGTCTGGCAAATCTGGCCACATTAAGATTGTATTATTTTACTGTACAGTAATGTACAGATTAATGTACATTTGCTCATTTGTTTTATTAAACATACAATAGTCAATATAACATTTATTTGAACCTGCATCAAAGACACACAACCAATAATAATTTGTCTCTAATCTGTATCGCTGAAGCGTTACAGATGGCTGAATCGTTACAGATCGCTGAAGCCTTACAGATGGCTGAAGCCTTACAGATGGCTGAATCGTTACAGATGCCTGAAGCCTTACAGATGGCTGAAGCCTTACAGATGGCTGAAGCGTTACAGATGGCTGAAGCGTTGCAGATGGCTGAAGCCTTACAGATGGCTGAAGCGTTACAGATGGCTGAAGCCTTACAGATGGCTGAAGCGTTACAGATGGCTGAAGCCTTACAGATGGCTGAAGCCTTACAGATGCCTGAAGCATTACAGATCGCTGAAACCTTACAGATGGCTGAAGCGTTACAGATCGCTGAAGCCTTACAGATCGCTGAAGCGTTACAGATGGCTGAAGCCTTACAGATGGCTGAAGCGTTACAGATGGCTGAAGCCTTACAGATGGCTGAAGCCTTACAGATGGCTGAAGCGTTACAGATGGCTGAAGCCTTACAGATGGCTGAAGCGTTACAGATGGCTGAAGCCTTACAGATCGCTGAAGCCTTACAGATGGCTGAAGCCTTACAGATGGCTGAAGCGTTACAGATGGCTGAAGCCTTACAGATGGCTGAAGCGTTACAGATGGCTGAAGCGTTACAGATGGCTGAAGCGTTACAGATGGCTGAAGCCTTACAGATGGCTGAAGCCTTACAGATGGCTGAAGCCTTACAGATGGCTGAAGCCTTACAGATGGCTGAAGCGTTACAGATGGCTGAAGCCTTACAGATGGCTGAAGCCTTACAGATGGCTGAAGCATTACAGATTCCGTGATAGAAATGTAATGGTAATTTCTGATTGAGATGACATATGCAGAATTTACCGGAATGCATTCTCTGCTAGCACAGGAACATTGTCTTTACATTCCAATCACGCTGTAACGTTGAACTTCCTCAATATATATTGAATAGAGTCCCTTGTCTTTTTTACATTTTCATAAAACGTACACTACCGGTCAAAGGTTTGAACACTCTGACTCATTCAAGGCTTTTTTTATATTTAACTATCTTCTACATTGTAGAATAATAGTGAAGACATCAAAACTATGAAATAACACACATGGAATCATGTAGTAACCAAAAAAGTGTTATTAAACAAATCTCAAAATTGTATTTGAGATTCTTGAAAGTAGCCACCCTTTGCCTGGATGACAGCTTTCCACACTCTTGGCATTCCCTCAACCAGCTTCATGAGGTAAATGACATTTCAATTAACAGGTGTGCCTTGTTAAAAGTTCATTTGTAGAATTTCTTTCCTTCGTAATGCGTTTGAGCCAATCAGTTGTGTTGTGACAAGGTAGGGGTGGTATACAGAAGATAGCTCTATTTGGTAAAAGACCAAGTCCATATTATGGCAAGAACAGCTTATATAAGCAAAGAGAAACGAAAGTCCATCATTACTCTAAGACATGAAGCTCAGTCAATGCGGAAAATTTCAAAAACGTTTAAAGTTTTTTCAAGTGCTGTCACAGAATCCATCAAGCGCTATGACGAAACTGGCTCTCGTGAGGACCACCACAGGAAAGGAAGACCCAGAGTTTCCTCTGCTGCAGAGGATAAGTTCATTAGAGTTTCCAGTCTCGGAAATTGCTGCCCAAATAAATGCTTCACAGAGCTCAAGTAACAGACACATCTCAACATCAACTGTTCAGAGGAGACCGTGTGAATCAGGCGTTCATGGTTGAAAGAAACCACAACTAAAGGACACCAATGATAAGAAGACACTTGCTTGGGCCAAGAAACACGAGCAATGGACATTAGACCGATGGACATCTGTCCTTTGGTCTGACGAGTCCAAATTTGAGATTTTTGGTTCCAACCGCCGAGTCTTTGTGAGATGCAGAGTAGTTGAACAGATGATCTCCGCATATGTGGTTCCCACCGTGAAGCATGGAGGAGGAGGTGTGGTGGTGTGGGGGTGCTTTGCTGGTGACACTGTCGGTGATTTATTTAGATTTCAAGGCACACTTAACCAGCATGTCTACCACAGCATTCTGCAGCGATACGCCATCCAATCTGGTTTGCGCTTAGTGGGACCATAATTTGTTTTTCAACAGGACAATGACCCAACACCTCCAGGCTGTGTAAGGGCTATTTGACCAAGAAGGAGAGTGATGGAGTGCTGCATCAGATGACCTGGCCTCCACAATCACCTGACCTCAACCCAATTGAGATGGTTTGGGATTAATTGCACCGCAGAGTAAAGGAAAAGCAGCCAACAAGCAGCATATGTGGGAACTCCTTCAAGACTGTTGGAAAAGTATTCCAGGTGAAACTGGTTGAGAGAATACCAAAAGTGTGCAATGTTTCCATCAAGGCAAATGGTGGCTACTTTGAAGAATCTACAATATAAAATATATTTGGATTTGTTTAACACTTTTTTGGTTACTACATGATTCCATGTGTGTTATTTCATAGTTTTGATGTCTTCACTATAATTCTACAATGTAGAAAATAGTACAAATAAAGAAAAGCCTTTGATTGAGTAGGTGTGTCCAAACTTTTCACTGGAACTGTATATGCTGTGTTATAAAGTGCAAGTAAAGGATTGTGTAGGCCTATCTTCTCCTGTCTGCTTGTCCAGTCTCCCTGGGGGGCGATCTGTTTCCTATCTTCTCCTGTCTGCTTGTCCAGTCTCCCTGGGTGGCGATCTCTTTCCTATCTTCTCCTGTCTGCTTGTCCAGTCTCCCTGGGTGGCGATCTCTTTCCTATCTTCTCCTGTCTGCTTGTCCAGTCTCCCTGGGTGGCGATCTCTTTCCTATCTTCTCCTGTCTGCTTGTCCAATCTCCCTGGGTGGCGATCTCTTTCCTATCTTCTCCTGTCTGCTTGTCCAGTCTCCCTGGGGGGCGATCTCTTCCCTGTCTTCTACTGTCTGCTTGTCCAGACTCCCTGGGTGGCAATCTCTTTTTGGTGATCAGTTGAATCTCTTGCTTCGTCTCTCCTGTCAGCTGCATATGGATCTCCGTCCTGTCTCTAACCTCACCACCACCACATAGCTGTATGGATTATATCTCTAACCCTAACTACTCCCCACGACAGGCCCACACAGATCCTAAATCCCAGACACACGTAGAGAGGAGATGAGATGGTGAAGATAGGGTTTCACCCTAGGAAAAAGAATCCCCTTATCACAAGTTAAAATGTTAGATACTGCATGTCCTCCTGAATCTCATCTGAACTTTCTCTCTTTCACTCTCTCTCTGTTAGTCTCTCTATCTCTATATCTCCCTTTTTTACACACACACACACACACACACATACACACACTTCACACACACACTTCACACACTTCACACACACACACATCGCATTTTTTTCTGAAATGAATGGGACTGGAGATTGGAGGAGAAACTGAATGTCTGGAGGGATGATCGTAAATATCCCATTGCAAATATGCGACAACAAAGTGGATAGGGTTTTGACCAGTTTATCTCCAGCTCCAACAGATTTATGTAACGTTTGATAAATGATTTGAAGCCGTGTCTGTTTAGCTGTTGTTTGAATGATGGACCAATGATTCATCCGAAGCAGATGGGTCTGAAGAATAATTCCTGTGATTCTCCTGTAAGGCTTCAGAAGGATCATACTTCCCCGTAGGTGTTTTCACCAGTGGAGGAGCGATCAGGGCCGGACGACTGCATTTGGGGGCATGAAGCACAGAGAAAATGCTGCCGTTTTTAAATCTAATTTCCTGAAATTCTACACTTTTTTTGCCATGGGGCAGGGATAGTTTGTTTTTCTGATTTATAGCTCATCGCTTTTGTTAATATTTTTCCAAGATGCTAAGAGAAAATGTTGCTCTTTTAAAGCAAATTTACTCAAATTCTACACATTTTGCTATAATCTGCCCCCCCCCCAAGCACCAACCCTGCCCCCCCCCCCCCACCAAGCACCAACCCTGCCCCCCCCCCCACCAAGCACCAACCCAGCCCCCCCCCCCCCACCAAGCACCAACCCTGCCCCCCCCCCACCAAGCACCAACCCCCCCCCCCCCCCCCCCCCCCACCAAGCACCAACCCTGCCCCCTGACTACAATCCCATGTTTGGTCATAATGTAATATTTTCCAGGCATTGGAAGCTGGTGTCAACTGTTCAGATGTTAAATCCAAAGGCATTTGAATGTTTCTATCAGTTCAGATGTTAACTCCAAAGGCATTTGGATGTTCAACTGTTCTCTATTTCTAACATTACTCTCTCCATCACCACAGTCGATCGAAATCCTCTACCGACCAGACGGGTCATTCTCCGGGTCAGAACCTGGATGAGTACCCTTACCTGGAGCCGTTCCTCCACGAATTCCACGACGAGGAGCAACAGCACCCTCTGCAGGACAACCCACTACCCAACATACCTCGTCACTCCCCCAGCCTGGAGCTGATGGACACGATGGACCGCAAGCTGAAGAAGAAACGACGTAACAAACAGAAGAAACATCAGAGAAACAGACAGTTTAATGACCTCTGGGTTCGCATCGAGGAGAGGTGAGAGAGGAGACGTTGTTGTGTATCACTGTGTACTGTTGATAGTTCTACCAGAACAATGTGTACCGTTATTGTGTGACGTTATGTACCCAAAGTTGTGGGTTCAATTCCCACAGAAAACATGTACACATGTTAAATGTACATGTACACATGTTAAACTCACTGTATTGGGGATAGTAGGTATCCTAGTGGTTAGAGGGGGGAGGTAGGTATCCTAGTGGTTAGAGCGTTGAGCCAGTAACCGAAAGGTTGCTAGATCGAATCCCTGAGCTGACAATGTAAAAGTATGTCGTTCTGCCCCTGAACAAGGCAGTTAACCCACTGTTCCTAGGCCGTCATTGTAATGAAATATTTGTTCTTAACTGACTTGCCTGGTTAAATATTTTTTATTATTGTAAGTCACTTTGGCTAAGAGCATCAGCTAAATGGTATATATTACATTACTATGGGTGGTAGCTGGCATACCAGTAGTTTATGATGATGTATGTTCCTAAGAATGGGGAAGGGCATGGAGAGAGAAGTATTGAATTCACATGTCAGGTAAATGTCAAGACAGTTCAAGGGGTTAAGTACTAGGTAGGTATCACTTTCGTGCTCAAGTCTGGGCAGTTATAGCTGCTCTGTCTACAGGATCTACCCTCTAACTGACAGAGACCCTGCAGGCACAACGACCCATCATATCACATCACAGATACCTCCTTCTAGACTGGTTCTCTCCTGGTTCAGTGTTATGGATCCTAAGGAAAGGAAATACGTTGTGGAAGGTTGTAGCTACCGGCAAGAGACCTTTGTGACGGAAAATATGATCCTCTTTTTTAATTTTTTTTATTCGAATATGATCACAAAGAGACTATTGTTGAATTTGCCGTGAAGAATAACCACACACTTGTTACTTGGTTGATTCTCTGACTGACTGTTTGGTATATTTATAACTATAAGGCCAGTTTCCTAAACTTGGACTGAAAAGCATGCTCAATGGAACTGTGAATTGAAAGGTCTTTTTAGTCCTGAAAATAAAATAACATGGGATGTTTCTAAATACATTTCCCCCAAAAGTCAACTTCAGACGTTTGTATATTATGTCTGAAAAAAATGTTTTAAAAATGGTACATTATGGTTAATATTCAGGAAGGTAGCCTGCTGAGTTTTCCTCTAAACAGAGCATTGTACACTGTGTTTCCAGTGTTGGGGAGTACAGAGGAAGGTCTCTCTGGTTGATTTGATGCGTGGCCACATGCAGACATGTCAGACCTGATTATACTTCACCCTCCTGAGTTCACTGGCTCTGCTTTGTAAACGCAGGTTCAACTAAAATAAACCTGAGATCCTGTCCCAAATGGCACCCTGTTCTCTATACAGTGCACTACTTTTAACCAGAGTGGACCTGGAATGACCATAGGGGCTCTGGTCAAAAGTAGTGCACTATATTAGGAAATAGGGTTCTATTTGGGACTCATACCTGCTTATAGGCTCAGTCAGTATTCCCGGCAATCAAACACAGCAGAAAACAAAATGAATAACTATTCTGAATGTACCTTTCTAAAATAAGCAGCAAATTCAGGGCTAGGTTATATCCAAGAGAGACAGCTGGCTCTTGTAACCAAGGACAATCAATGAAAAGTCAATATTATTAACTACTAACATATGTCCAGTGATGAAAAGAGCCTAATTATATATGCTAGGTAAATTATGCCTCTGGTCAGTTTGTCGTTGCTTCCCCAAATGGCTTCGTATGACTATAGGCCCTGGTGCACTATCTAGGGTATATGGTGCAATTTGGGACTGAATCCTAGTCATCACAGGCCTGCTGACTTCTGGCCCATTATGCCTTCACCATGTCACGAGTTCATTCCTCAATAAGTACCAAAATTGTCAAATCACAACCTCAATTGAAACATTGCTCATTAATTTCATTCCAGCTTAGAATTCAACCGTTTTTTTTATTTTCTTTACTAATGGGAGGTAGTTACAGAGCTGAGTTTCTCTCTACCAATAGTGGCAGGCGGAGGAAGCTGTCCGTTTGTTGTGATTGGCAGAGTCCCAATAAGCCCGTACTTAGTTCCTGGATCTAACAGGCGTACATCAAAGAGACTGGCATGTTTCTGGATTCATCCTGATCAGGCTGATGATTTCCAGAGTTCTGACAAACTAGGTTCTAAGGTTCTGGAATTCTCTGTTTGACATCGTCATGTAGCATTAGCAGCTAAACTAGCAACAGTATCAATGTTTGACCTCATTATGTAACAACAGTTAAAATTAGGAACAGTATCAATGTTTGACTCCTCTATATCTGACTGGGTAAATAACTCCTCTGACTGGGTAAATAACTCCTCTATATCTGACGGGGTTAATAACTCCTCTATATCTGACTGGGTAAATAACTCCTCTATATCTGACTGGGTTAATAACTACTCTGACTGGGTTAATAACCCCTCTATATCTGACTGGGTTAATAACTCCTCTATATCTGACTGGGTAAATAACTGCTCTGACTGGGTAAATAACTCCTCCGACTGGGTAAATAACTCCTCTATATCCGACTGGGTAAATAACTCCTCTATATCTGACTGGGTAAATAACTCCTCTATATCCGACTGGGAAAATAACTCCTCTATATCTGACTGGGTAAATAACTCCTCTGACTGGGTAAATAACTCCTCTATATCTGACTGGGTTAATAACTCCTCTATATCTGGCTGGGTAAATAACTCCTCTATATCTGACTGGGTAAATAACCTCTCTGACTGGGTAAATAACTCCTCTATATCTGACTAGGTAAATAACACCTCTGACTGGATAAATAACTCCTCTATATATGACTGGGTAAATAACTCCTCTATATCTGACTGGGTAAATAACTAATCTATACCTGACTGGGTAAATAACTCCTCTATATCTGACTGGGTTAATAACTCCTCTGACTGGGTTAATAACTTCTCTATATCTGACCGGGTTAATAACTCCTCTGACTGGGTAAATAACTCCTCTATATCTGACTGGGTAAATAACTCATCTATATCTGACTGGGTTAATAACTCCTCTATATCTGACTGGGTAAATAACCCCTCTATATCTGACTAGGTTAATAACTACTCTATATCTGACTGGGTAAATAACTCCTCTATATCTGACTGGGTAAATAACTCCTCTATATCTGACTGGGTAAATAACTCCTCTGATTGGGTAAATAACTCCTCTATATCTGACTGGGTAAATAACTCCTCTGACTGGGTAAATAACTCCTCTATATCTGACTGGGTTAATAACTACTCTATATCTGACTGGGTTAATAACTCCTCTATATCTGACTGGGTTAATAACTCCTCTATATTTGACTGGGTAAATAACTCCTCTATATCTGACTGGGTTAATAACTCCTCTGACTGTGTTAATAACTCCTCTATATCTGACTGGGTTAATAACTCCTCTGACTGGGTTAATAACTTCTCTATATCTGACTGGGTAAATAACTCCTCTGACTGGGTAAATAACTCCTCTATATCTGACTGGGTTAATAACTACTCTATATCTGACTGGGTTAATAACTCCTCTATATCTGACTGGGTTAATAACTCCTCTATATTTGACTGGGTAAATAACTCCTCTATATCTGACTGGGTTAATAACTCCTCTGACTGTGTTAATAACTCCTCTATATCTGACTGGGTTAATAACTCCTCTATATCTGACTGGGTTAATAACTCCTCTATATCTGACAGGGTTAATAACTCCTCTATATCTGACTGGGTTAATAACTCCTCTATATCTGACTGGGTAAATAACTCCTCTATATCTGACTGGGTAAATAACCCCTCTATATCTGACTGGGTAAATAACTCCTCTATATCTGACTGGGTAAATAACCCCTCTATATCTGACTGGGTAAATAACTCCTCTATATCTGACTGGGTAAATAACCCCTCTATATCTGACTAGGTTAATAACTACTCTATATCTGACTGGGTAAATAACTCCTCTATATCTGACTGGGTAAATAACTCCTCTATATCTGACTGGGTAAATAACCCCTCTATATCTGACTGGGTAAATAACTCCTCTATATCTGACTGGGTAAATAACCCCTCTATATCTGACTGGGTTAATAACTCCTCTGACTGGGTAAATAACTGCTCGTTATTTGACTGGGCTAATAATAACTAATAATATTATAATACTACTATAAAATAATATTTTGTTTTTATAATTTGTTTATTGAGGAAAGTCATGTTGAGATTACATAATATTTGTTTCAAGGGAGAGTCTGAGACCGTGTGTTGGCAGGGAATGTGTGACATCATCTCTCAACCCACAGACGGACATAACACACTGATTACTATCCATGGTGAATCTAACATGACATAACTCCTATCCAATCTTAATCTAACATGACATAACTCCTATCCAATCTTAATCTAACATGCAATCCTCTTGTCTCTGTTGTCTCTCAGCACCACAGTCCAGTCTCCTCCACCTCCTCTGGTGCATATCCTCAACGGTTACGTCACCGTAGGGCCTCACCACCATGACCTTGAAAGAGGCCTCGCCCACGGCCACGGCAGAACCAATCACCACAGGTGGTCGTCAGGCTGCTCCGCCTCCACGCCGCTGTCTGTCATCTGGTTACGGTTAACAGTATTGGTTCACACCTGGACACTGGTAGTAACTCTAGTCTAAAGTATGAGGTTGTTGGATAAACTTTTACACAAAAACTGGAAGAAAAATCCTCATCAATCTATTTCAAAAACACTGTAATTCTGTATACTGTTAACATTGTTGGGTGACATCTGGACTGCACATCTAGTACAGGAGGTTCCTGGTTCAAAACCCTCCTGCTCTCATCTGGACTGCAGCACAAATGCAGGAGGTTCCTGGTTCAAAACCCTCCTGCTCTCATCTGGACTGCAGCACTAATGCAGGAGGTTCCTGGTTCAAAACCCTCCTGCTCTCATCTGGACTGCAGCACTAATGCAGGAGGTTCCTGGTTCAAAACCCTCCTGCTCTCATCTGGACTGCAGCACTAATGCAGGAGGTTCCTGGTTCAAAACCCTCCTGCTCTCATCTGGACTGCAGATCTAATGCAGGAGGTTCCTGGTTCAAAACCCTCCTGCTCTCATCTGGACTCTAGTAGCAGATCTAGTACTGTAATCAGTGTTGGTTCACATCTGGACCCTGAATAACTAGTGCAGGAGGTTACTGGTTCAAACCCTTCCTGCTCTTAAACTGGAAGGAAAGGAATCATCTTTTTCAACACACAATGAGGTGAATCCTAACTTCAAGTGAAAATCGGACATAAGTGGAAGTTCGCATTCGCTCAAATCAGTCTAAACTGGATCTTTTTACATGTAATTTAGTACTTTATTTTTTACAAAAAAAAACGAATATATTATTAAGAACCCAAACAGCTCTTCCTTTTCTTCCGACCCTCTTCATTTATTCTTCCCTTTTTGAGGAATGTGTTTTGTATCGTGTAATACTGTGGGAATTGTATATATCTACATATTCTAGATTGTATTTTAGAAATATGACATTGAAAATGGTTGAATGTGTTTTGTTTATTGTTGTTGTTTATAAATAGATAGTGGAATTTTTGAGACTAAAGCTGGTACTAACCACCATGTCCTGTATTTGGTATCCTGGTCCCATAGCTTGGTCCCCTGATCTGCTTGTGCTGTCTTGCTAGCTTCTATTGTCACCTTAGGAGTTGGCAAGACAGCACAACCAGATCTGGATCCAGGCTATGTATTTGTCTCTCCGTGGTTGAATGGTGATGTTGGTGGGGGTAGAATCCATCCTAAACCAGTTACCTATGGTTTGTTGTTTTGTCTTTGCTGAGAGAATTACGTTTTATGTTTTTACATAAGATATTATTTGTTTAATTTA
Source organism: Oncorhynchus clarkii lewisi (assembly GCF_045791955.1). Taxonomy (NCBI): domain Eukaryota; kingdom Metazoa; phylum Chordata; class Actinopteri; order Salmoniformes; family Salmonidae; genus Oncorhynchus; species Oncorhynchus clarkii. The sequence continues at coordinate 20,569 of NW_027261088.1, forward strand.
TTTAACTATATAGTTGGTAAGTAATCTAAACATGCGTTGTGACGGTTGTTGTTCATCCCAATGTGATTTGTTCGTTCTCTCTCCAGCCTAAGAGTCAGGTCAACACCAGTTTGTTTGGATGTTCTGTAAAGCAGGAGATTCATGAGATGAGTTTACCTTGTTGTAGCTCACTGACATTTCAATACATGAGATGAGTTTACCTTGTTGTAGCTCACTGACATTTCAATGGCATGAGATGAGTTTACCTTGTTGTAGCTCACGGACATTTCAATACATGAGATGAGTTTACCTTGTTGTAGCTCACTGACATTTCAATGGCATGAGATGAGTTTACCTTGTTGTAGCTCACTGACATTTCAATACATGAGATGAGTTTACCTTGTTGTAGCTCACGGACATTTCAATGGCATGAGATTAGTTTATCTTGTTGTAGCTCACTGACATTTCAATACATGAGATGAGTTTACCTTGTTGTAGCTCACGGACATTTCAATACATGAGATGAGTTTACCTTGTTGTAGCTCACTGACATTTCAATGGCATGAGATGAGTTTACCTTGTTGTAGCTCACTGACATTTCAATACATGAGATGAGTTTACCTTGTTGTAGCTCACTGACATTTCAATGGCATGAGATGAGTTTACCTTGTTGTAGCTCACTGACATTTCAATACATGAGATGAGTTTACCTTGTTGTAGCTCACTGACATTTCAATACATGAGATGAGTTTATCTTGTTGTAGCTCACTGACATTTCAATGGTGTGGCATGAGATGAGTTTACCTTGTTGTAGCTCACTGACATTTCAATGGCATGAGATGAGTTTATCTTGTTGTAGCTCACTGATATTTCAATACATGAGATGAGTTTACCTTGTTGTAGCTCACTGACATTTCAATACATGAGATGAGTTTACCTTGTTGTAGCTCACTGACATTTCAATACATGAGATGAGTTTACCTTGTTGTAGCTCACTGACATTTCAATGGCATGAGATGAGTTTACCTTGTTGTAGCTCACTGACATTTCAATACATGAGATGAGTTTACCTTGTTGTAGCTCACTGACATTTCAATACATGAGATGAGTTTATCTTGTTGTAGCTCACTGACATTTCAATACATGAGATGAGTTTACCTTGTTGTAGCTCACTGACATTTCAATACATGAGATGAGTTTATCTTGTTGTAGCTCACTGACATTTCAATGGCATGAGATGAGTTTATCTTGTTGTAGCTCACTGACATTTCAATACATGAGATGAGTTTACCTTGTTGTAGCTCACTGACATTTCAATGGTGTGGCATGAGATGAGTTTATCTTGTTGTAGCTCACTGACATTCCAATGGCATGAGATTAGTTTATCTTGTTGTAGCTCACTGACATTTCAATACATGAGATGAGTTTACCTTGTTGTAGCTCACGGACATTTCAATACATGAGATGAGTTTATCTTGTTGTAGCTCACGGACATTTCAATACATGAGATGAGTTTACCTTGTTGTAGATCACTGACATTTCAATACATGAGATGAGTTTACCTTGTTGTAGCTCACTGACATTTCAATACATGAGATGAGTTTACCTTGTTGTAGCTCACGGACATTTCAATGGCATGAGATTAGTTTATCTTGTTGTAGCTCACTGACATTTCAATACATGAGATGAGTTTACCTTGTTGTAGCTCACGGACATTTCAATACATGAGATGAGTTTACCTTGTTGTAGCTCACTGACATTTCAATGGCATGAGATGAGTTTACCTTGTTGTAGCTCACTGACATTTCAATACATGAGATGAGTTTACCTTGTTGTAGCTCACTGACATTTCAATGGCATGAGATGAGTTTACCTTGTTGTAGCTCACTGACATTTCAATACATGAGATGAGTTTACCTTGTTGTAGCTCACTGACATTTCAATACATGAGATGAGTTTATCTTGTTGTAGCTCACTGACATTTCAATGGTGTGGCATGAGATGAGTTTACCTTGTTGTAGCTCACTGACATTTCAATGGCATGAGATGAGTTTATCTTGTTGTAGCTCACTGATATTTCAATACATGAGATGAGTTTACCTTGTTGTAGCTCACTGACATTTCAATACATGAGATGAGTTTACCTTGTTGTAGCTCACTGACATTTCAATACATGAGATGAGTTTACCTTGTTGTAGCTCACTGACATTTCAATGGCATGAGATGAGTTTACCTTGTTGTAGCTCACTGACATTTCAATACATGAGATGAGTTTACCTTGTTGTAGCTCACTGACATTTCAATACATGAGATGAGTTTATCTTGTTGTAGCTCACTGACATTTCAATACATGAGATGAGTTTACCTTGTTGTAGCTCACTGACATTTCAATACATGAGATGAGTTTATCTTGTTGTAGCTCACTGACATTTCAATGGCATGAGATGAGTTTATCTTGTTGTAGCTCACTGACATTTCAATACATGAGATGAGTTTACCTTGTTGTAGCTCACTGACATTTCAATGGTGTGGCATGAGATGAGTTTATCTTGTTGTAGCTCACTGACATTCCAATGGCATGAGATTAGTTTATCTTGTTGTAGCTCACTGACATTTCAATACATGAGATGAGTTTACCTTGTTGTAGCTCACGGACATTTCAATACATGAGATGAGTTTATCTTGTTGTAGCTCACGGACATTTCAATACATGAGATGAGTTTACCTTGTTGTAGATCACTGACATTTCAATACATGAGATGAGTTTATCTTGTTGTAGCTCACTGACATTTCAATGGCATGAGATGAGTTTATCTTGTTGTAGCTCACGGACATTTCAATACATGAGATGAGTTTACCTTGTTGTAGCTCACGGACATTTCAATACATGAGATGAGTTTATCTTGTTGTAGCTCACGGACATTTCAATACATGAGATGAGTTTACCTTGTTGTAGCTCACTGACATTTCAATACATGAGATGAGTTTACCTTGTTGTAGCTCACTGACATTTCAATGGCATGAGATGAGTTTATCTTGTTGTAGCTCACTGACATTTCAATACATGAGATGATTGTAATATTTTGCTGTACCGTTAAACAATAAAATATGTATCTAGTTAAATGTTGGGATCCAGATGTCTTTGTTAGAACGTTACACACCGTTAACAATAAGTCTTCATGTAAAGTAAGTTTCATAAAGTCATTGATTACAAGTACACACAATATCACGTCTTATAAGATGCAAGGGCTCAGACACATAGATGTACTTAGTGCTTCTGCCCAGAGGGTCGGCAGTTCCGCCCCAGAGTGTCGGCAGTTCCGCCCCAGAGTGTCGGCAGTTCCGCCCCAGAGTGTCGGCAGTTCCGCCCCAGAGTGTCGGCAGTTCCGCCCCAGAGTGTCGGCAGTTCCGCCCCAGAGTGTCTGCAGCTCCGCCCAGAGTGTCGGCAGTTTAACTCATTGTTGTTCACATAAGCACAGCTCCACCACCGATCTAATAGAATCCTAACACAGACCACAAGGTTGCAGTAGCTTGTTTGGCTTGTGCCTGCTGCAGAAAGCTAATGTCAGCTAGCAAGCTGCGTTAATGTTGTCGCCATCAAGCTATAATTTGTAGTAAAGCCCTTGTTGATAGTCAGGTTGGTACACAGCAGGTGCATCTTTTACTCTAGCAAAAATTAAGGAACGGCCTCTGAATTCAGTATGCTGGCAGTAGTACCTATCGACAGTTAGATTTATCTGTGTCTCACCACTAATAACACTAGCACAATCTGTAATCGCACAGCAAAAAAAATCATTGATTTGATGATTCTGAATTCAAGGATCATGTAAGCCTAATAGAGTATTTAACTCAAAAGATAGACCATAAATCAGTATAATTATTTTTGTATTTGACTTTTTGTTGTTGTTGTTGTATGTGACCTTTATTGAACCAGGCCATTGAGGTCAGAAGACTTCTTTGTAAGGGAGTTGAGCAGCACATTCAACAGACTCTCTGTGCGATCCACACCACGTGATGGTGTGGTGTTTAATCGACAAAGCCGTCGTTCTCCCCGGTCTGTTAAGAGTACGATGCAGGCCCAGATGTTTCCAGAACAATCTCAAATGATCCAGAGACGTCATACCTGGCAACTCTCTGCTTCTTTGGACAGCAGAATGGTTGCAAAAATAGAGGGGTTCAGTTATGTTTGTACATGTTTTTAGGGTAAGGGTTCAATCCGAAAGTTTAAAGGCAATGTTCCCACGTTGGCGGAGACTGCATTCACGGCAAACGCAGCACAGGCTATGTCGTCTCAGTCGGAAATTACTTTAAAATGTATATTGCTTCCTGATCTGTAAACACTTCCTGATCTGTAACACTTCCTGATCTGTAAACACTTCCTGATCTGTAAAAACGTCCTGATCTGTAAACACTCCCTGATCTGTAACACTTCCTGATCTGTAACACTTCCTGATCTGTAACACTTCCTGATCTGTAAACACTTCCTGATCTGTAAACACTTCCTGATCTGTAACACTTCCTGATCTGTAACACTTCCTGATCTGTAACACTTCCTGATCTGTAAACACTTCCTGATCTGTAAACACTTCCTGATCTGTAAACACTTCCTGATCTGTAACATTTCCTGATCTGTAAACACTTCCTGATCTGTAAACACTTCCTGATCTGTAAACACTTCCTGATCTGTAACACTTCCTGATCTGTAACACTTCCTGATCTGTAAACACTTCCTGATCTGTAACACTTCCTGATCTGTAACAATTCCTGATCTGTAAACACTTCCTGATCTGTAACACTTCCTGATCTGTAAACACTTCCTGATCTGTAAACACTTCCTGATCTGTAACACGTCCTGATCTGTAAACACTTCCTGATCTGTAAACACTTCCTGATCTGTAACACTTCCTGATCTGTAACACTTTGGCGATCTAGACTGAATAGAGCCCTTAGTCTGTTGTTTCCCTACCAGTGTCATTGACCTTAACTGTGGCTGGCACCAACTTAGGACATGGAAAATAGACATTGACACTTGTAATACTGTATTGTAGACTATAATACAGCAGGCCTACAGTTGTAATACTGTATTGTAGACTATAATACAGCAGGCCTACAGTTGTAATACTGTATTGTAGACTATAATACAGCAGGCCTACAGTTGTAATACTGTATTGTAGACTGTATGTATAATACAGCAGGCCTACAGTTGTAATACTGTATTGTAGACTGTATGTATAATACAACAGGCCTAGTTGTAATACTGTATTGTAGACTATAATACAACAGGCCTACAGTTGTAATACTGTATTGTAGACTATAATACAACAGGCCTACAGTTGTAATACTGTATTGTAGACTATAATACAACAGGCCTACAGTTGTAATACTGTATTGTAGACTATAATACAACAGGCCTACAGTTGTAATACTGTATTGTAGACAGCAGGCCTACAGTTGTAATACTGTATTGTAGACTATAATACAGCAGGCCTACAGTTGTAATACTGTATTGTAGACTATAATACAGCAGGCCTATAGTTGTAATACTGTATTGTAGACTATAATACAGCAGGCCTACAGTTGTAATACTGTATTGTAGACTATAATACAACAGGCCTACAGTTGTAATACTGTATTGTAGACTATAATACAGCAGGTCTACACTTGTAATACTGTATTGTAGACTATAATACAGCAGGCCTACAGTTGTAATACTGTATTGTAGACTATAATACAACAGGCCTACAGTTGTAATACTGTATTGTAGACTATAATACAACAGGCCTACAGTTGTAATACTGTATTGTAGACTATAATACAACAGGCCTACAGTTGTAATACTGTATTGTAGACTATAATACAACAGGCCTACAGTTGTAATACTGTATTGTAGACTATAATACAACAGGCCTACAGTTGTAATACTGTATTGTAGACTATAATACAACAGGCCTACAGTTGTAATACTGTATTGTAGACTATAATACAGCAGGCCTACAGTTGTAATACTGTATTGTAGACTGTATGTATAATACAGCAGGCCTACAGTTGTAATACTGTATTGTAGACTATAATACAACAGGCCTACAGTTGTAATACTGTATTGTAGACTATAATACAACAGGCCTACAGTTGTAATACTGTATTGTAGACTATAATACAGCAGGCCTACAGTTGTAATACTGTATTGTAGACTATAATACAGCAGGCCTACAGTTGTAATACTGTATTGTAGACTATAATACAACAGGCCTACAGTTGTAATACTGTATTGTAGACTATAATACAGCAGGCCTACAGTTGTAATACTGTATTGTAGACTATAATACAGCAGGCCTACAGTTGTAATACTGTATTGTAGACTATAATACAACAGGCCTACAGTTGTAATACTGTATTGTAGACTATAATACAACAGGCCTACAGTTGTAATACTGTATTGTAGACTATAATACAACAGGCCTACAGTTGTAATACTGTATTGTAGACTATAATACAGCAGGCCTACAGTTGTAATACTGTATTGTAGACTATAATACAACAGGCCTACAGTTGTAATACTGTATTGTAGACTATAATACAACAGGTCTACAGTTGTGATACTGTATTGTAGACTATAATACAACAGGCCTACAGTTGTAATACTGTATTGTAGACTATAATACAGCAGGCCTACAGTTGTAATACTGTATTGTAGACTATAATACAACAGGCCTACATTAATACTGTAATGTCTCACAGACAGACCTTTCTCTCATAATGTCTCACAGACCTCTCTCTCTCTCATAATGTCTCACAGACAGACCTCTCATGTCTCACAGACCGACCTCTCTCTCATAATGTCTCACAGACAGACCTCTCTCTCTCATAATGTCTCACAGACAGACCTCTCTCTCATAATGTCTCACAGACAGACCTCTCTCTCTCTCATAATGTCTCACAGACAGATCTCTCTCTCTCTCATAATGTCTCACAGACAGATCTCTTTCTCTCATAATGTCTCACAGACTGACCTCTCTCTCTCTCTCTCATAATGTCTCACAGACAGACCTCTCTCTCTCTCATAATGTCTCACAGACCTCTCTCTCTCTCTCTCTGTGTCTCACCTTGAGGAACAGCTGCTGCTGCCTTCACTGCTCTTCAAAGGAACGATCAAGCATGGGCCGACAGAGAAAGGAGAAGAAGGGGGAGTGGAGTATGGCGCAGAGGGAGGGACGGAGGGAGGGGAGGTCTTATGAAGCATAGCCGGCCAGTAGGGCAGGGGGAGGCAAGGCAGTGGGGAGGACAGAGAGCAGAGCAGGGGGAGAGGGGGAGGCAGTGGGGAGGACGGAGAGCAGAGCAGGGGGAGAGGGGGAGGGAGATGGGCGGAGGCGATCACACAGCACACCTGCACCCATTCCCTCTCTAATGTCCGACAGGGTCCAGAACCGGCATGATTTGTAGAGAGCCATCTGCTCTGGATCAAACACAGCGCTTCTTTATTTTCCTAAATCCTCTGGTCTTTGTAGCAGTAGAGTTCAAAAGGGACCGACACCATAAATCATTATGTTTAACCGTTAATGTTGGTAGTCAGGCTAATAGATGAATCACTCACTATATCCAAAACCCCCAAACTATACATTCAACCTTCCTATATTTTCATTTGTTAGATGGTCACACATCCTACTCCTTAAATTCATAGGAAAAAAGTGAATTGTCTTTGCATGTGTTAAACAACCAAGAACTCTTTCATAGGATTTCTAGAAAGCCAACGAGCGGTTTCACACGGTATGTTTTTCTTCATTTGTAACTTCCTGTCTATACACACGGCATGTTTTTCTTCAATTGTAACTTCCTGTCTATACACACGGCATGTTTTTCTTCAATTGTAACTTCCTGTCTATACACATGGCATGTTTTTCTTCAATTGTAACTTCCTGTCTATACACACGTCATGTTTTTCTTCAATTGTAACTTCCTGTCTATACACACGCCATGTTTTTCTTCAATTGTAACTTCCTGTCTATACACACGCCATGTTTTTCTTCAATTGTAACTTCCTGTCTATACACACGCCATGTTTTTCTTCAATTGTAACTTCCTGTCTATACACATGGCATGTTTTTCTTCAATTGTAACTTCCTGTCTATACACACGCCATGTTTTTCTTCAATTGTAACTTCCTGTCTATACACACGCCATGTTTTTCTTCAATTGTAACTTCCTGTCTATACATTTCCACTTCAAAGTGATTTTATTTCCTGAGGATCAAAAGGGAGTTAGATCTTTTCAGGGTATAGAACAAACGTTTTCATTTTGCCAGTGGAGGCTGGTGAGGGGAGGATACATAATAACATAGTGGAGGCTGGTGAGGGGAGGAGACATAATAACATAGTGGAGGCTGGTGAGGGGAGGAGACATAATAACATAGTGGAGGCTGGTGAGGGGAGGAGACATAATAACATAGTGGAGGCTGGTGAGGGGAGGAGACAGAATAACATAGTGGAGGCTGGTGAGGGGAGGAGACATAATAACATAGTGGAGGCTGGTGAGGGGAGGAGACATAATAACATAGTGGAGGCTGGTGAGGGGAGGAGACATAAGAACATAGTGGAGGCTGGTGAGGGGAGGAGACATAATAACATAGTGGAGGCTGGTGAGGGGAGGAGACATAAGAACATAGTGGAGGCTGGTGAGGGGAGGAGACATAATAACATAGTGGAGGCTGGTGAGGGGAGGAGACAGAGAGATATTATATTTTATACTCTCTGTATATAGCCATGTTATTGTCTACTTCCTGTTTATAGCCATGTTATTTTATACTTCCTGTATATAGCCATGTTATTTTTTACTCTTTATTGCTATTCATTAGTCACTGTCTTTAATTCTGCAGTGTCGATAAAGGATCCGTCAATCAGCCTTTCACTGTTAGTCTACACCCGTTGTTTATGAATCATGTGACAAATTAAATGTGACCTTATTTGATTAGGACCCAGCCTCAGAGTCAGGACACCAAGCAGGCTTATACAGGATGGCACTGTGTTACTTATCTAGACGATTTTGTGTTACTTATCTAGACGATATTGTGTTACTTATCTAGATGGTAGTGTGTTACTTATCTAGACGATAGTGTGTTACTTATCAAGATGATATTGTGTTACTTATCTAGACGATATTGTGTTACTTATCTAGATGGTAGTGTGTTACTTAACTAGATGGTATTGTTTTTTTCTTATCTAGATGATAGTGTATTACTTATCTAGATGATAGTGTGTTACTTATCTAGATGATAGTGTGTTACTTATCTAGATGATATTGTGTTACTTATCTAGATGATATTGTGTTACTTATCTAGATGGTAGTGTGTTACTTATCTAGATGGTAGTGTGTTACTTATCTAGATGGTAGTGTTACTTATCTAGATGGTAGTGTGTTACTTATCTAGATGGTAGTGTGTTACTTATCTAGATGGTAGTGTGTTACTTATCTAGATGGTAGTGTGTTACTTATCTAGATGGTAGTGTGTTACTTATCAAGATGGTATCGTGTTACTTATCTAGATGGTATCGTGTTACTTATCTAGATGGTAGTGTGTTACTTATCTAGATGGTAGTGTGTTACTTATCTAGATGGTAGTGTGTTACTTATCTAGATGGTAGTGTGTTACTTATCTAGATGGTAGTGTGTTACTTATCTAGATGGTAGTGTGTTACTTATTTAGATGGTAGTGTGTTACTTATCTAGATGGTAGTGTGTTACTCATCTAGATGGTAGTGTGTTACTTATCTAGATGGTAGTGTGTTACTTATCTAGATGGTAGTGTGTTACTTATCTAGATGGTAGTGTTACTTATCAAGATGGAGCCCAACTCTTCAGGGTATAGATTTGTGAGAATGTTTAGACAGGGAGAGAAGAAAAGGAAAACCTCTCAGTGGTTTTGAAAGGTCAGAACACTGTTTATTTTGGTCCTACAACATTTTTAAAGAAATGTCTAGGAAACGTGACTGTGCCTTTGTAGACAAAAAGACTCAGAGAAACAGGCGGTGTTTTATACAAGCTTTATTACAACTTGGTTAACAGCTGTACATGTCAGAGCGTAGGAAGCACATTTTATCAACAAGTTTCAAATGGACAGGTAACTATGACCACTAATTTCCTCCTCCACTGTTTGTTAGTCCCATACAGTGTGTACATAATATACAAGCAGCAATATAAAACTTGGCAAATGGAAAGGTTATTTGCTACTTTATTTTTTGATGTAAAATAAGTCTTTCCTATGAATAAAAAATACAGCAACCATAAAACCTGGCGATTAAGTTCTGACTGAAAAGCCTCAGTTCTCTAAAAAAAAAAAAAAAAGTTATATTTTCTCCTAGAGGTTTTTTTAGCCTAGGAAAACCAGATTGAACGCTATGCTCACCATTGTTTGAAACATTCAGTCTGGTGTAACTATGCTAGAGGTTTATTGTCCTGTGTAGAACACTAGCCTGGTCCCAGATCACTTTTCAAGACAGCACACACTGATCTGGGACCAGGCTAGGAGACTAACCGATCTGGGACTAGGCTAGGAGACTAACCGATCTGGGACCAGGCCAGGAGACTAACCGATCTGGGACCAGGCCAGGAGACTAACCGATCTGGGACCAGGCTAGGAGACTAACCGATCTGGGACCAGGCTAGGAGACTAACCGATCTGGGACCAGGCTAGGAGACTAACCGATCTGGGACCAGGCTAGGAGACTAACCGATCAGGGACCAGGCTAGGAGACTAACCGATCTGGGACCAGGCTAGGAGACTAACCGATCTGGAACCAGTTGTAACTTTAGTAAAACTATACTTATAGCCTGAGGTTATAATGCATTTTGATGCAGTTATAATGCATTGTAAGCCTATTCATAAGCAAGTAGGACCCTACCTTATCATCTCATAACAGCCTGGATGAAATACGAGCCATTGGGAGTCAGTTGACATGGAGAGACATAATATATTATACGACTTATAAAACATTATAAAGGCTCATAGGTGCTTATAACAAGTTCTAAAGCCTCATATCTACTGAGTAAAGTGTTTCCATATTATTATTTCTTCCAGCGCTACTCGGTTCTGATTAATGGCAAGTGGTTTTGAAACTATTATTGTGTCCCAATAGGCACCCTATTCCCTATATAGTGCACTACTTTTGACCCCTAATCCCTACATAATGCACTACTTTTGACCAGGGCTCATAGGGGGATAGGGTGCCATTGGGGATACAGACAGTGGCTCTATGGTTAATCAAGGAGACATGCAAAAAAAAACACACAAAAAAACAGGACAGACAGTTAGGAGACACGTTGCTCTACCAATCATATCACCACATGTCAGGAGACTAGTATTTAAACACAAGTAGAGACACGTTGCTCTACCAATCATATCACCACATGTCAGGAGACTGGTATTTAACACAAGTAGAGACACGTTGCTCTACCAATCATAATAATGTCTGGACACTAGTATTTAACACAAGTAGAGACACGATGCTCTACCAATCATAATCATGTCTGGACACTAGTATTTAACACAAGTAGAGACACGTTGCTCTACCAATCATAATCATGTCTGGACACTAGTATTTAACACAAGTAGAGACACGATGCTCTACCAATCATAATCATGTCTGGACACTAGTATTTAACACAAGTAGTAAAAGCCATACAAAGTTACATAATAATATGGACACTTCTTTTTGTTATAAACTGAAAAACACACAGTATCAGCAACAAGTCAATAAGTCAACAAGTCAACAAGTCAACAAGTCAATAAGTCAACAAGTCAACAAGTCAACAAGTCAACAAGTCAATAAGTCAACAAGTCAACAAGTCAACAAGTCAATAAGTCAATACTCTTCCTCACAGCGGTTTGGTTTTTACACTCGAGGCGAAAGCACTTTCAACATGTTCATGATATAACATGATAGGAAAGATCCTCTTTGACTCCCTACCCGTCTGTCCATTGGTGCCACTTCTGAGGTCGTGTTCATTAGTGGCGCAGCGGGTCTAGAGGCATCACTATAGACCCGGGTTCGATCCCGGGACCCGCCCAGCGTTGTCCGGGCTAGGGGAGGGTTTGAACGGGGTAGGCCGTCATTGTAAATAAGAATTTGTTCTTGCTTAGTTAAATAAAGGTTAAATAAAAAATTAAAACGTTTGTTTGTTCTTGTATTAAAATGAGTGTTTTATACTGGACAGGTGGAGGTAGAACATCCCTGTTTCAGTCCGTTTTCTAACGTTTGGTGCCTAATGAACATGACCCGGGACAGGGCAGCCTTAATGCGTGGGCCATCTGCTAATGAACCACGACCCGGGACAGGGCAGTCTTACTATGTGGGCCATCTGCTAATGAACCACGACCCGGGACAGGGCAGTCTTACTGCGTGGGCCATCTGCTAATGAACCACGACCCGGGACAGGGCAGTCTTACTGCGTGGGCCATCTGCTAATGAACCACGACCCGGGACAGGGCAGTCTTACTGCGTGGGCCATCTGCTAATGAACCACGACCCGGGACAGGGCAGTCTTACTGCATGGGCCATCTGCTAATGAACTACGACCCGGGACAGGGCAGTCTTACTGCGTGGGCCATCTGCTAATGAACCACGACCCGGGACAGGGCAGTCTTACTAGGTGGGCCATCTGCTAATGAACCACGACCCGGGACAGGGCAGTCTTACTACGTGGGCCATCTGCTAATGAACCACGACCCGGGACAGGGCAGTCTTACTACGTGGGCCATCTGCTAATGAACCACGACCCGGGACAGGGCAGTCTTACTGCGTGGGCCATCTGCTAATGAACTACGACCCGGGACAGGGCAGTCTTACTGCGTGGGCCATCTGCTAATGAACCACGACCCGGGACAGGGCAGTCTTACTGCGTGGGCCATCTGCTAATGAACTACGACCCGGGACAGGGCAGTCTTACTGCGTGGGCCATCTGCTAATGAACCACGACCCGGGACAGGGCAGTCTTACTGCATGGGCCATCTGCTAATGAACTACGACCCGGGACAGGGCAGTCTTACTGCGTGGGCCATCTGCTAATGAACCACGACCCGGGACAGGGCAGTCTTACTATGTGGGCCATCTGCTAATGAACCACGACCCGGGACAGGGCAGTCTTACTACGTGGGCCATCTGCTAATGAACCACGACCCGGGACAGGGCAGTCTTACTACGTGGGCCATCTGCTAATGAACCACGACCCGGGACAGGGCAGTCTTACTGCGTGGGCCATCTGCTAATGAACTACGACCCGGGACAGGGCAGTCTTACTGCGTGGGCCATCTGCTAATGAACCACGACCCGGGACAGGGCAGTCTTACTGCGTGGGCCATCTGCTAATGAACCACGACCCGGGACAGGGCAGTCTTACTGCGTGGGCCATCTGCTAATGAACCACGACCCGGGACAGGGCAGTCTTACTGCATGGGCCATCTGCTAATGAACCACGACCCGGGACAGGGCAGTCTTACTGCATGGGCCATCTGCTAATGAACTACGACCCGGGACAGGGCAGTCTTACTACGTGGGCCATCTGCTAATGAACCACGACCCGGGACAGGGCAGTCTTACTACGTGGGCCATCTGCTAATGAACCACGACCCGGGACAGGGCAGTCTTACTACGTGGGCCATCTGCTAATGAATCACGACCCGGGACAGGGCAGTCTTACTACGTGGGCCATCTGCTAATGAACCACGACCCGGGACAGGGCAGTCTTACTACGTGGGCCATCTTGCTGTATTTTTCAAAAAGGCTCTACCATGGCATCCTATCAACAAGCCTACTTGTTTTATAAAAAAGGTTAGAGAAAGGTTTTATACATTTTATACAATGTAGGAAATGTATGAATCTAAGTCAATACTGCATATGTATGTATGAATCTAAGTCAATACTGCATATGTAAGTCAAATAAAAACAGGAATACATATCAAAGTCATAATGGCTAGATAGAAGCATGTGATCTCTTCTACCAATATCCTCCACCATTTAGAGAGAGAAACACATCGAGGTTATTATCAGTGAAGAGCAGAGCACTCCTTTCATAGAGGTTAAGTCATCAGAACACTTAAACAGAAATACATGGAAACTGAACATCTAGATCTAGACTGAGTGTACAAAACATTAAGAACACCTGCTCTTTCCGTGACATAGAGCCCCCCCCCAACTCAACTCTGGAACAGTTTGAATCCGGGTCTGATTTAGACATGGGACACCAGGGCCTGATTTAGACATGGGACACCGGGGTCTGATTTAGACATGGGACACCAGGGCCTGATTTAGACATGGGACACCAGGGTCTGATTTAGACATGGGACACCAGGGTCTGATTTAGACATGGGACACCAGGGCCTGATTTAGACGTAGGACACCAGGGCCTGATTTAGACATGGGACACCGGGGCCTGATTTAGACATGGGACACCGGGGCCTGATTTAGACATGGGACACCGGGGCCTGATTTAGACATGGGACACCAGGGCCAGATTTAGACATGGGACACCGGGGCCTGATTTAGACATGGGACACCAGGGCCTGATTTAGACATGGGACACCAGGGTCTGATTTAGACATGGGACACCAGGGCCTGATTTAGACATGGGACACCAGGGTCTGATTTAGACATGGGACACCAGGGTCTGATTTAGACATGGGACACCAGGGTCTGATTTAGACATGGGACACCAGGGCCTGATTTAGACGTAGGACACCAGGGCCTGATTTAGACATGGGACACCAGGGTCTGATTTAGACATGGGACACCAGGGTCTGATTTAGACATGGGACACCAGGGCCTGATTTAGACATGGGACACCAGGGCCTGATTTAGACATGGGACACCAGGGTCTGATTTAGACATGGGACACCAGGGCCTGATTTAGACGTAGGACACCAGGGCCTGATTTAGACATGGGACACCAGGGCCTGATTTAGACATGGGACACCAGGGTCTGATTTAGACATGGGACACCAGGGCCTGATTTAGACATGGGACACCAGGGCCTGATTTAGACATGGGACACCAGGGCCTGATTTAGACATGGGACACCAGGGCCTGATTTAGACTTGGGACACCAGGGCCTGATTTAGACGTGGGACACCAGGGCCTGATTTAGACGTGGGACACCAGGGCCTGATTTAGACATGGGACACCAGGGCCTGATTTAGACATGGGACACCAGGGTCTGATTTAGACATGGGACACCAGGACCTGGTTTAGACATGGGACACCGGGTAGATGAAGGGGAGGAGACAGGTTACAGAAGGATTTTTAAGCCTTGAGACAATTGAGACATGGATTGTGTCTGTGTACCATTCAGAGGGTGAATGGGCAAGACACCACATTTAAGTTCCTTTGAACAGGGTTTGGTAGTAGGTGCCAGACGCACCGGTTTGTGTCGTGAACTTTAACCCTGCTGGGTTTTTCACACTCAACAGTTTCCCATGTGGATCAAGAATGGTTCACCACCCAAAAGACATCCAGCCAACTTGGAACAACAGTGGGAAGTATTGGAGTTAACATGGGCCAGCATCCCTGTGGAACGCTTTCAACACCTTGTAGAGTCCACCTTGTAGAGTCCACCTTGTAGAGTCCAGAGTCTAATGTTTTGTACACTCAGTATATACAACATTTGATTAGAGGATCATGTGAAATAAATTATGATATTGCTCTTTCTCTCTCAGACCCAGTGAAACACAAAGAGAGAGAAGTGAGTGGAACACCCAACAGATACACACCAGGTTTACAGTACAGTAACCATGTATTGCTAGTCGCTTGATCATCGTCATTGTCAAAGTCTACAGAAAACCATCCGGTCACTAAGAAAACTGTCTTCCATGTAGTCCTCGCTTTGCACCACACATTTAGAACAAGAGGTTTCCTTGACCTTGGACACAGCATGAAGAATCTTTAAAATGTTTTTTGTTTGTTTATCCCCAGCCCTAGCTCCAGCTCTCCCCGTTACCCCACTAGAGACTAATGTTGTTGTCTCAAGAGTATGTCATGACGATAGAGGTTCGCAAGCAGATGTAGGTCTGTGAGTGAAGGAGGAGGAGGAGGGGGGGGGGGGGGGGGGGGTGGCGGTAGGTTAGGGCGGCGCCGTCTGGGTCTGTAGAGCCCTCACCCCCCACCCCCCCCCCCCCCCTCAGTCCTGGGCATAATCTGGGCCCGCCCGCCCGCCCCGGCCCGTCCTCCGTTAGAGTTGAGGGTTAGTGTTGAATTGATGAAGGGTTATTTTCAGCTCAGCTCATTATTAAGCCATGGTCATGCACCCGCCCATCACCCCTGCCTGCGCTGGTCATGTAATGTCATCACTGTGGAGAGGAGGGAAAAGAGAGGAGAGGAGGGAGAGAGAGAGAGAGGAGGGAAAAGAGAGGAGAGAAAGAGAAGAGTGGAGAGAGAGAGAGGAGTCGAGAGAGAGAGAGGAGTCGAGAGAGAGAGAGGAGTCGAGAGAGAGAGAGAGGTCGAGGGAGAGAGAAGGCGAGAGAGAGAGAGAGAGAGAGAGAGAGAGGACAACAACCAGTAAGAGGTTTGGTTATAATGATACAGCAGATCATGATCAAAACGGTCTGATAGAGGGTGAATGAAGGAGGGGATCAAAGCCATGAACAGTTCTCAACTACCACAGATCTTTCACCAGAATATAGACACATTTGCTGAGCCACTAGAAACCACTAAACAGTCATGTTGCCGCCCTGTAGGTTTACATCTATCTAGACCAGGTCTCTCCAACCCTGTTCCTGGAGAGATACCATCCTGTAGGTTTACATCTATCTAGTCCAGGGCTCTCCAACCCTGTTCCTGGAGAGATACCATCCTGTAGGTTTACATCTATCTAGACCATTGGCTCTCCAACCCTGTTCCTGGAGAGATACCATCCTGTAGGTTTACATCTATCTAGACCAGGGTTCTCCAACCCTGTTCCTGGAGAGATACCATCCTGTAGGTTTACATCTATCTAGACCATTGGCTCTCCAACCCTGTTCCTGGAGAGATACCATCCTGTAGGTTTACATCTATCTAGACCAGGGCTCTCCAACCCTGTTCCTGGAGAGATACCATCCTGTAGGTTTACATCTATCTAGACCATTGGCTCTCCAACCCTGTTCCTGGAGAGATACCATCCTGTAGGTTTACATCTTTCTAGACCAGGGCTCTCCAACCCTGTTCCTGGAGAGATATCATCCTGTAGGTTTACATTTATCTAGAGCAGGGCTCTCCAACCCTGTTCCTGGAGAGATACCATGCCTTAGGTTTATATCTATCTAGTCCAGTGCTCTCCAACCCTGTTCCTGGAGAGATACCATCCTGTAGGTTTGCATCTATCTAGTCCAGGACTCTCCAACCCTGTTTCTGGAGAGATACCATCCTGTAGGTTTACATCCATCTAGTCCAGGGCTCTCCAACCCTGTTCCTGGAGAGATACCCTCCTGTAGGTGTACATCTATCTAGACCATTGGCTCTCCAACCCTGTCCCTGGAGAGATATCATCCTGTAGGTTTACATCTATCTAGTCCAGGGCTCTCCAACCCTGTTCCTGGAGAGATACCATCCTGTAGGTTTACATCTATCTAGTCCAGGGCTCTCCAACCCTGTTCCTGGAGAGATACCATCCTGTAGGTTTACATCTATCTAGTTCAGGGCTCTCCCAACCCTGTTCCTGGAGAGATACCAAAGTATATAATCCTCCCTGTATAGTTTATAATCCACCTCCCTGTAAAGTTTATAATCCATCTCCCTGTAAAGTTTATAAACCATCTCCCTGTAAAGTGTATACTCCTCCTCCATGTAAAGTGTATAATCCACCTCCCTGTAAAGTTTATAATCCACCTCCCTGTAAAGTTGATAATCTACCTCCCTGTAAAGTTTATAATCTACCTCCCTGTAACGTTTATAATCATCCTCCCAGTAGAGTTTAGAAATCACCTCCCTGTAAAGTTTATAATCCTCCTCCCTGTATAGTTTAGAAATAACCTCCTGGTAAAGTTTATAATCCTCCTCCCGGTAAAGTTTATAATCCACCTCCCTGTAAAGTTTATAATCCACCTCCCTGTAAAGTTTATAATCCTCCTCCCTGTAAAGTTTATAATCCTCCTCCCGGTAAAGTTTATAATCCACCTCCCTGTAAAGTTTATAATCCTCCTCCCTGTAAAGTTTATAATCCTCCTACCTGTATAGTTCATAATCCTCCTCCCTGTAAAGTTTATAATCCTCCTCCCTGTAAAGTTTATAATCCTCCTACCTGTATAGTTCATAATCCTCCTCCCTGTAAAGTTTATAATCCACCTCCCTGTAAAGTTTATAATCCTCCTACCTGTATAGTTCATAATCCTCCTCCCTGTAAAGTTTATAATCCTCCTCCCTGTAAAGTTTATAATCCTCCTCCCTGTAAAGTTTATAATCCTCCTACCTGTATAGTTCATAATCCTCCTCCCTGTAAAGTTTATAATCCTCCTCCCTGTATAGTTCATAATCCTCCTCCCTGTAAAGTTTATAATCCTCCTCCCTGTAAAGTTTATAATCCTCCTACCTGTATAGTTCATAATCCTCCTACCTGTAAAGTTTATAATCCTCCTCCTTGTAAAGTTTATAATCCTCCTCCCTGTAAAGTTTATAATCCTCCTCCCTGTAAAGTTTATAATCCTCCTCCCTGTATAGTTCATAATCCTCCTCCCTGTATAGTTTATAATCCTCCTCCTTGTAAAGTTTATAATATACCTCCTTGTGTGGCAGCAGTGGTTATTTTACGTTTGTATTGCAAACCACTTCAAATGGCTTTTTGCTATGCTATACATACAACATCATAGCCACTGTTTGACTAGGACCAGTGCATAGATAGTGGGTATGGACTGTTATGGACTGTTAGCATGCAGACGGGTTCATATGGGACAGTTACAGCTGTGCATCGTGTTAGTTACTAGTGTGGATCTAGAGGACAAAAAGAGAGGACAGTTTGGTATTTCCTCATGCAACACAGGATAATAGGGAGAGACACTCACTCGTTCACAATAATCAATCAATAAACTATTGATTCATAAATAATCGATAATGACTACTGGTTGATTTGGGAACAGTAGTCTACAGGGGAAGAGGTTTCCCTTCATTTCAGAAGAAACACTTGATCAATATGAATCTCTGTTCTGTAAATGCAGCATGTGTATAATTCCTACTCTACTGCTAAGTCCCAGTTTAGTGGAAGCCAACTACAGACTACACGTATAACAAAGACTGCCTAAAACAGACTGCACGTAAAACAAAGACTGCCTAAAACAGACTACACATAAAACAGACTACACATAAAACAAAGACTGCCTAAAACAGACTACACATAAAACAAAGACTGCCTAAAACAGATTACACATAAAACAAAGACTGCCTAAAACAGACTACACATAAAACAAAGACTGCCTAAAACAGACTACACATAAAACAAAGACTGCCTAAAACAGATTACACATAAAACAAAGACTGCCTAAAACAGACTACACATAAAACAAAGACTGCCTAAAACAGACTACACATAAAACAAAGACTGCCTAAAACAGACTACACATAAAACAAAGACTGCCTAAAACAGACTACACATAAAACAAAGACTGCCTAAAACAGACTACACGTAAAACAAAGACTGCCTAAAACAGACTACACGTAAAACAAAGACTGCCTAAAACAGACTACACGTAAAACAAAGACTGCCTAAAACAGACTACACATAAAACAAAGACTGCCTAAAACAGACTACACGTAAAACAAAGACTGCCTAAAACAGACTACACGTAAAACAAAGACTGCCTAAAACAGACTACACGTAAAACAAAGACTGCCTAAAACAGACTACACGTAAAACAAAGACTGCCTAAAACAGACTACACGTAAAACAAAGACTGCCTAAGAGACTGAACACACTTAACACATACTATGTACGGTTTAAAGATATCAACTGGTCACAAGCCCTCTACATAGTGGATATACCCTCTCCAAAACTAAAGCGCATTCAAGCAATAGATATTAAAATATTCTCTGTTTTTCCCTTCATAAGGGTTCAAATACAACAACAACAACAACAACACAAACATCGCATCTCTACTCTTGTGTTACATAGAAACAACAAGTTAGATGGGAGGATTCCAAACAGAAGAAGATGAACAGAACAGGTAACATCTTTTTACAGAAATGTGCATAATAATGTGCATAATAATTATTGATAATAAATCCAGGTAACCAGATTTAAAAGGGAGACTGAAGGACTGTGGAGGAGGACAGAGAACAAAGGAGCATCAGAGGATTTATCCTGAACCGGTCCAGTGAACACGGGATCACTTAGCTCAGCCGACACCCATACAACTGGACTGTGTGTCCTGATGGACACCTGCACGGGGTCAGGGGTCGGGGGGGGGGGGGGGGGAAAGGTTCAGGTAGGGGTCAGGGTGCCATGTCTACCTGGCCGTGGTGGTACCTGGCCTGGAAGGGTCGGAGGTCAAAGGTCGGGTTGAAGAGTCACGGCACCATGTCTACCTGGCGGTGGCGGACTGGGGTCCCGGGTATCCGGGGTAGGAGCGGCGTGTGCTGGTAGCCTGTCTCTGGCGGGCCAGGAAGGACTGTCCGGAACCCGTACTGGCCAGACGGTCCTCTGCTGCCTTCTTCTGTAGAGCCATGCCCTGAGGGGGGGGGGGGGGCAGACACGGTGGTTTCATTAAGACACATATTCATTAAAATATGTTGGTTAAATCCCCTGTGTCTGCTATGTGAGTTTTCTTCTCATTTTTGACTCAAAACACTGAAGCCAGCACCACTATATTTTGCTTTTTATATCCATGGAGTTTTCATTTCGAGAGGCAGGTAGCCTAGTGGTTAGTGTAGAGGAGGCAGGTAGCCTAGTGGTTAGAGTGTAGAGGAGGTAGGGTAGCCTAGTGGTTAGAGTGTAGAGGAGGCAGGTAGCCTAGTGGTTAGAGTGTAGAGGTGGCAGGTAGCCTAGTGGTTAGTGTAGAGGAGGCAGGTAGCCTAGTGGTTAGAGTGTAGAGGAGGTAGGGTAGCCTAGTGGTTAGAGTGTAGAGGAGGCAGGTAGCCTAGTGGTTAGAGTGTAGAGGAGGTAGGTAGCCTAGTGGTTAGAGTATAGAGGTGGCAGGGTAGGCTAGTGGTTAGAGTGTAGAGGTGGCAGGTAGCCTAGTGGTTAGTGTAGAGGAGGCAGGTAGCCTAGTGGTTAGTGTAGAGGAGGCAGGTAGCCTAGTGGTTAGAGTGTAGAGGAGGCAGGTAGCCTAGTGGTTAGAGTGTAGAGGCGGCAGGTAGCCTAGTGGTTAGAGTATAGAGGTGGCAGGGTAGGCTAGTGGTTAGAGTGTAGAGGTGGCAGGTAGCCTAGTGGTTAGTGTAGAGGAGGCAGGTAGCCTAGTGGTTAGTGTAGAGGAGGCAGGTAGCCTAGTGGTTAGAGTGTAGAGGAGGCAGGTAGCCTAGTGGTTAGAGTGTAGAGGCGGCAGGTAGCCTAGTGGTTAGAGTGTAGAGGAGGTAGGTAGCCTAGGGGTTAGAGTGTAGAGGAGGCAGGTAGCCTAGTGGTTAGAGTGTAGAGGCGGCAGGTAGCCTAGGGGTTAGAGTGTAGAGGAGGCAGGTAGCCTAGTGGTTAGAGTGTAGAGGCGGCAGGTAGCCTAGTGGTTAGAGTGTAGAGGAGGTAGGTAGCCTAGTGGTTAGAGTATAGAGGTGGCAGGGTAGGCTAGTGGTTAGAGTGTAGAGGTGGCAGGTAGCCTAGTGGTTAGAGTGTAGAGGAGGTAGGTAGCCTAGTGGTTAGAGTGTAGAGGAGGTAGGTAGCCTAGTGGTTAGAGTGTAGAGGTGGCAGGTAGTCTAGTGGTTAGAGTGTAGAGGGGGCAGGTAGCCTAGTGGTTAGAGTGTAGAGGAGGTAGGTAGCCTAGTGGTTAGAGTGTAGAGGTGGCAGGTAGCCTAGTGGTTAGAGTGTAGAGGAGGCAGGTAGCCCAGTGGTTAGAGTGTAGAGGTGGCAGGTAGCCTAGTGGTTAGAGTGTAGAGGGGGCAGGTAGTCTAGTGGTTAGAGTGTAGAGGGGGTAGGTAGTCTAGTGGTTAGAGTGTAGAGGCGGCAGGTAGCCTAGTGGTTAGAGTGTAGAGGCGGCAGGTAGCCTAGTGGTTAGAGTGTAGAGGAGGCAGGTAGTCTAGTGGTTAGAGTGTAGAGGGGGTAGGTAGTCTAGTGGTTAGAGCGTTGGGCCAGTAACTGAAAGGTTGCTGGATCGAATCCTGAGTTGACAAGGTAGAAATATGTTGTTCTGCCCCTGAACAGGCAGTTAACCCACTGTTCCTAGGCCATCACTGTAAATAAGTATTTGTTCTTAACTGACTTGCCTGTTAAAATAAAGGTAAAATAATAATAATAATTAAAGTGGCATAGGAAATCCTACAGCGCCCTCTAGTGTTTGACAGGAGTAACAACATATCATAATTTATTTTTATAACTAACCCAAGACAGACCACAGCCTGTCGTTTCTAATGGGAGCAAAGTAATTGTAGTGGGCAGAACAAGCAAGGAGGAGGGCAGAGCCAAGCACGAACTAGCGAGATCCTATTGGCGCGTTCTAGCATATATTTGCATATTTCTGTTATGGAACGCCTACTCTGTGAAGTGCGCATGTGCAATAACTCAATTCGCCCTTGAACACCTTGTAAACAATTCAATTTATTGAAACTTTTTTAGTCCACTCTGTTCATAACAGATTGAAGTTTTGGGAACAGAAAACTGTATCGAGATTAAATGTTACATGAGAAAATTTGCAGAATGTCAGCGAAAATCCATCTAACTCAATCTTCTCCCACTGCCGGCCACTGGGCTTCCTCTCATCACCATATTTGGTAGTGAGTGGAAATGTCAAACGGATGTTTCACATAATTTATACGTCTGGTGAAACATGATGGCTCTTTGTTCCATCTGTGGTAATACAGTCTGGGATAAATATGTACCATGTTGTAGCAGGCAGACACTATGGGTGTTTTCATAATATATGCCCCGAGCACGGGATGGTAGGTACAAATATGCGAAACAGATCACGGACGGCACTTCTCGGATGGGTACTCCGCTTGTACACATTTTGAAGCATGCAACGATGCTTCAGCGAAATGTATGGGCAGAAATATGAGGGCAACCACGTAAGAAATCAAATGTGAAATGTCTTGAAATCAACGGCGGCCATTATTTGAGCTGAAGCGAGAGAAAATACACTCCGACTTCAGAATGAAATGTTGGCTATTTTCATCTCCATACGTTGCCTGACTACAATATTTTATCTTGATACTTTAATAAATACATGTTTACCAGCCTACAATACCCACTGTAGTGTGTGTAGAGCGCAAGCTCATAGTAAGTCAATAGGGCTAACTGGCTAGCTGCTACTGCTACTACTGTTAGCTAGCTAGCTATCTACCTACTGTAGTGTGTGTAGAGTGCAAGCTCATAGTAAGTCAATAGGGCTAACTGGCTAGCTGCTACTGCTACTACTGTTAGCTAGCTAGCTATCTACCTACTCTAGTGTGTGTAGAGAGCAAGCTCATAGTAAGTTAATAGGGCTAACTGGCTAGCTACTACTGTTAGCAAGCCAGAGAGCCACAATTAATTGGAATCTAGCTATCCACAAAGAATTGACATCTACCTTGCATAACATTCGTTTTAGGTCCTTTTTGGCTGTGTAACTAGCTGGTTAGCTCGATTATTACAATTCACATGTAGCTATAATTATGAAGTAAAACGTTTGATTTGTGTATATCTTGTTTGGATTCTATTGATGTCATTGTCCTGGCTGGAAGAAGGTTCAGTGAATGGAGAGGTGCAGCGTGAGGTAATACAGTAGAGGGAGTGCTGCTCAGCGTGAGGTAATACAGTAGAGGGAGTGCTGCTCAGCGTGAGGTAATACAGTAGAGGGAGTGCTGCTCAGCGTGAGGTAATACAGTAGGGGGAGTGCTGCTCAGCGTGAGGTAATACAGTAGGGGGAGTGCTGCTCAGCGTGAGGTAATACAGTAGAGGGAGTGCTGCTCAGCGTGAGGTAATACAGTAGAGGGAGTGCTGCTCAGCGTGAGGTAATACAGTAGGGGGAGTGCTGCTCAGCGTGAGGTAATACAGTAGGAGGAGTGCTGCTCAGCGTGAGGTAATACAGTAGGGGAAGTGCTGCTCAGCGTGAGGTAAAACAGTAGGGGGAGTGCTGCTCAGCGTGAGGTAATACAGTAGGGGGAGTGCTGCTCAGCGTGAGGTAAAACAGTAGGGGGAGTGCTGCTCAGCGTGAGGTAATACAGTAGGGGGAGTGCTGCTCAGCGTGAGGTAAAACAGTAGGGGGAGTGCTGCTCAGCGTGAGGTAATACAGTAGGAGGAGTGCTGCTCAGCGTGAGGTAAAACAGTAGGGGGAGTGCTTCTCAAATGTAATGTTATATGCGTTCTCCACATTCTCGTACTCAAGAGAACGTCCTGGGAGAATGCACTCGTAGCACGAGGGTGTGGAGAACGGTAGTATGTATATTGAGGAAACAGCAACCCGATGAGTTAGAGTACGATGACTAACATGTAATACAGTGCTGGTACAATATAACGAAACACACCATGTTGTACCAGGCAGACACTATGAGTTTCTCCTCCTGGTCTCTCTGAGCCTTGGTCTTGTCGTAGTCTTTCTGTAGAGGGAGATCAACAGAGGAACAGTAGGTTAGTAAACTACTCCCCAACCCCTCCTCCATCCTAACCCTTAACCCTCCTCCATCCTAACCCCTCCTCCATCCACTCCCCAACCCTAAACCCTCCTCCATCCTAACCCTAACCCCTCCTTCACCCTAACCCCTCCTCCATCCACTCCCCAACCCTAACCCCTCCTCCATCCTAACCCTAATCCCTCCTCCATCCTAACCCCTCCCCCATTTAACCCCTCCTCCATCCTAACCCTAACCCCTCCTCCATCCTAACCTTAACCCCTCCTCCATCCTAACCCTAACCCCTCCTCCATCCTAACCCTAACCCCTCCTCCATCCTAACCCCTCCTCCATCCACTCCCCAACCCTAACCCCTCTTCCATCCTAACCCTTAACCCTCCTCCATCCTAACCCCTCCACCATCTTAACCCCTCCATCCTAACCCCTCCTCTATCCCCTCCCCAACCCTAACCCCTCCTCCATCCCCTCCCCAACCCCTCATCCACTCCCCAACCCCTCCTCCATCCACTCCCCAACCCTAAACCCTCCTCCACCCTAACCCCTCCTCCATCCCCTCCCCAACCCTAACCCCTCCTCCATCCTAACCCTTCCTCCATCCAACCCTTCCTCCATCCCAACCCCTCCTCCATCCACTCCTCAACCCTAACCCTTCCTCCATCCTAACCCCTCCTCCATCCCCTCCCCAACCCTAACCCCTCCTCCATCCCTAACCCCTCCTCCATCCCCAACCCTAACCCCCTCCTCCATCCCCAACCCTAACCCCTCCTCCATCCCCAAAGCTAACCCCTCCTCCATCCCATCCCCTCCCCAACCCTAACCCCTCCTCCATCCCATCCCCTCCCCAACCCCCTCCTCGATCCCCTCCCCAACCCTAACCCCCTCCTCCATCCCCTCCTCCATCCCCAAACCTAACCCTTCCTCCTACATCCTAACCCTTAAACCATAACCCAGCCCCTGGTACCTCCAGAGAGTGCAGCATCCTTTCCCTCTCCTGCAGCTGGTTCTTCAGGGTCTGGACCTCTGGTGCCGAGCCCTGGTTCTGCTTAGGGTCCAGGGTCCGGATAACACTCTTAGCCTTCTCCAGGTACTTCTTATATCTGTCCTCCATCTGCTTCATGTCTTCATCCTTCTTCTTTAACGCCTCTTCCAGTTCCTCTACTTTCTGGGCTGGAAAGAGAGACAAAACAAAACACCAAAGAGTTACACACAGTTCATAGAAATGAAAGGAAAGGAAAAGGGTTGAGAACGTACAGCTAAGTAAACTTGGGATAAAAGCATCTGCGAAAATCCACATTTTTATATATTTGTTCTCACCCACAATCATACATTAGACCTGAAACCTGATGTTACACCAGGTCCACCTGCTACTGAAACGTGATGTTACACCAGGTCCACCTGCTACTGAAACCTGATGTTAAACCAGGTCCACTTGCTACTGAAACCTGATGTTACACCAGGTCCACCTGCTACTGAAACCTGATGTTACACCGGGTCCACCTGCTACTGAAACCTGATGTTACACCGGGTCCACCTGCTACTGAAACCTGCTGTTACACCGGGTCCACCTGCTACTGAAACCTGCTGTTACACCAGGTCCACCTGCTACTGAAATCTGCTGTTACACCGGGTCCACCTGCTACTGAAACCTGCTGTTACACCAGGTCCACCTGCTACTGAAACCTGCTGTTACACCAGGTCCACCTGCTACTGAAACCTGATGCTACGCCGGGTCCACCTGCTACTGAAACCTGATGTTACACCGGGTCCACCTGCTACTGAAACCTGATCATCCACAGGTTCCACCTACTACTGAAACCTGATGATCCACCAGGTCCACCTACTACTGAAACCTGATGACCCACCAGGTCCACCTGCTACTGAAACCTGATGTTACACCAGGTCCAACTACTACTGAAACCTGATGTTACACCAGGTCCACCTGCTACTGAAACATAATCATCCACAGGGTCCACCTGCTACTGAAACCTGATGTTACACCAAGTCCACCTGCTACTGAAACCTGATGTTACACCAAGTCCACCTGCTACTGAAACCTGATGTTACACCAGGTCCACCTGCTACTGAAATATAATCATCCACAGGGTCCACCTGCTACTGAAACCTGATGTTACACAAGGTCCACTTACTACTGAAACCTGATGTTACACCAGGTCCACCTGCTACTGAAACATAATCATCCACAGGGTCCACCTACTACTGAAACCTAATAGATAACCATCGCCGAAACCTATGCTACCTCTTTTCCACCATTAAATACCTACTCAAACCGGCTGTCACCCATCAATGTTGCTACGACAGAGGACTGTGGAAGATTCTCCACATACTTATTTGAAAAGATTAAGACCATAAGAAGTGGAATCGTCACTCCCCCCCTCCCACCCAGCCACCACCCCGCCCCCCAAATGTATCTAACCTTCCATAAACTGCTTTACTCCGACCTCACCTGCTGAGATATTGTCCACTATCTCAAAAATGAAGGCAACAAGCTGTGGCCTTGACTCCATCTCCACAACCCTACTGAAATCTTGTTCCTCCACTCTCAGACATTTTATAACGGAACTGATCAACAAGTCAACAAACATCTAGTCAAACTTGACCTCCAATGACCTCTGAGACTGTCCAATCCGGTTTCAGGCCTAACCACAGTACAGAAACAGCCCTCGTCAGAGGTGTAAACCCTTTCCTCATGTCAACTGACAGTGGACTCCCGAACATCCTCGTCCTCAGTTCCGCCATCGACATCCTCCTGGATCGACAGTACTGTCATTAAACTGGTTCACCAGTTTACCAATAGCACAAAATATGTTGCCGTAGGAAATGCCAAGTCAGAACCCACCACAATTACCTGTGGTGTCCCTCAAGGCTCCGTCTTAGGTCCAATCCTACTCATAATCTACACGTTCGCCCTTGGTCTCCTAATCATTTAACACAGCATCCACTTCTACTGCTACGCTGACGACAAACAGATCTACATAAAAACCACCCTGCACTTCCTCTCGTCCATTAACACCCTCACCAGCTGTCTGGATGACATCAAGGCCTGGATGTCAAACAACCTCCAGCAAATCAACAACAGCTTGTGCAGAACAGCGCTGCCAGGGTCCTCACAGGAACCCGGAAGTCTAACCACATCACGCCCCTTCGAGCCTCTCTCCACTGGCTGCCCACCATATTCAGAATCAACTTCCTGTTAGTCTTCAAAACTCTCAATGCCTCTGGTCCCCAATACCTCAGTGAACTCCTCAGGACGAAACAGTCTTCACGGTCACTCTGGTCAAATGATCAAAGACTCTAAAGACATGCTTAAAAACAATGGGTGACCGAGCATTCTGCTGTCTCGGCCCCTTGCCCTGGAATGAACTCAATGCCTTTAAGTCTGAGCTCAAGAAACACTTCTTAAAACTGTCTTTCACTTAATGTGATCTATGATGTGGTGTATGTTGGTATATGTTGCTATAGTTTAGAGTTCTATTGGTCTTCTACTAGAGAGTTCTATTGGTCTTCTACTAGAGTTTAGAGTTCTATTGGTCTTCTACTACAGAGTTCTATTGGCCTTCTACTACAGTTTAGAGTTCTATTGGTCTTCTACTAGAGTTCTATTGGTCTTCTACTAGAGTTTAGAGTTCTATTGGTCTTCTACTACAGAGTTCTATTGGTCTTCTACTACAGTTTAGAGTTCTATTGGTCTTCTACTAGAGTTCTATTGGTCTTCTACTAGAGTTTAGAGTTCTATTGGTCTTCTACTACAGAGTTCTATTGGTCTTCTACTAGAGTTTAGAGTTCTATTGGTCTTCTACTACAGAGTTCTATTGGTCTTCTACTAGAGAGTTCTATTGGCCTTCTACTAGAGTTTAGAGTTCTATTGGTCTTCTACTACAGAGTTCTATTGGCCTTCTACTACAGTTTAGAGTTCTATTGGTCTTCTACTAGAGTTCTATTGGTCTTCTACTAGAGTTTAGAGTTCGATTGGTCTTCTACTACAGAGTTCTATTGGCCTTCTACTACAGTTTAGAGTTCTATTGGTCTTCTACTAGAGTTATATTGGTCTTCTACTAGAGTTCAGAGTTCTATTGGTCTTCTACTAGAGTTCTATTGGTCTTCTACTACAGAGTTCTATTGGTCTTCTACTACAGAGTTCTATTGGTCTTATACTAGAGTTCAGAGTTCTATTGGTCTTCTACTAGAGTTCTATTGGTCTTCTACTAGAGTTATATTGGTCTTCTACTAGAGTTCTATTGGTCTTCTACTACAGAGTTCTATTGGTCTTCTACTACAGAATTCTATTGGTCTTCTATTAGAGTTCTATTGGTCTTCTACTAGAGTTCAGAGTTCTATTGGTGTTCTACTATAGTTTAGAGTTCTATTGGTCTTCTACTAGAGTTATATTGGTCTTCTACTAGAGTTCTATTGGTCTTCTACTAGAGTTTAGAGTTCTATTGGTCTTCTACTACAGAGTTCTATTGGTCTTCTACTACAGAGTTCTATTGGTCTTCTACTACAGAGTTCTATTGGTTTTCTACTACAGAGTTCTATTGGTCTTCTACTACAGAGTTCTATTGGTCTTCTACTACAGAGTTCTATTGGTCTTCTACTACAGAGTTCTATTGGTCTTCTACTACAGAGTTCTATTGGTCTTCTACTAGAGTTCTATTGGTCTTCTACTACAGAGTTCTATTGGTCTTCTACTACAGAGTTCTATTGGTCTTCTACTAGAGTTCTATTGGTCTTCTACTAGAGTTCAGAGTTCTATTGGTCTTCTACTAGAGTTCTATTGGTCTTCTACTAGAGTTTAGAGTTCTATTGGTCTTCTACTACAGAGTTCTATTGGTCTTCTACTAGAGTTCTATTGGTCTTCTACTACAGAGTTCTATTGGTCTTCTACTACAGAGTTCTATTGGTCTTCTACTACAGAGTTCTATTGGTCTTCTACTACAGAGTTCTATTGGTCTTCTACTACAGAGTTCTATTGGTCTTCTACTACAGAGTTCTATTGGTCTTCTACTAGAGTTCTATTGGTCTTCTACTACAGTGTTCTATTGGTCTTCTACTACAGAGTTCTATTGGTCTTCTACTAGAGTTCTATTGGTCTTCTACTACAGAGTTCTATTGGTCTTCTACTAGAGTTCTATTGGTCTTCTACTACAGAGTTCTATTGGTCTTCTACTACAGAGTTCTATTGGTCTTCTACTAGAGTTCTATTGGTCTTCTACTACAGAGTTCTATTGGTCTTCTACTACAGAGTTCTATTGGTCTTCTACTACAGAGTTCTATTGGTCTTCTACTAGAGTTCTATTGGTCTTCTACTACAGAGTTCTATTGGTCTTCTACTACAGAGTTCTATTGGTCTTCTACTAGAGTTCTATTGGTCTTCTACTAGAGTTCAGAGTTCTATTGGTCTTCTACTAAAGTTCTATTGGTCTTCTACTAGAGTTCAGAGTTCTATTGGTCTTCTACTACAGAGTTCTATTGGTCTTCTACTACAGAGTTCTATTGGTCTTCTACTACAGAGTTCTATTGGTCTTCTACTACAGAGTTCTATTGGTCTTCTACTAGAGTTCAGAGTTCTATTGGTCTTCTACTGGAGTTCAGAGTTCTATTGGTCTTCTACTATGGTTTATTATTATTATATATTTAAATTAACAAGTTCAATGAGAAGTAATAAATTAATAACTTACAACTAGAGGTGTACTTGGGCTCCAAGTCATCAATGTGCGCACACTTCTTCTGCAGTTCACTGTTCACTTCCCTTAACTTCTCCCTTTTAGAGAACACAACATCAGCAACAGACAGTCAGGAAACGCCACAATCGGTCAGGGCGTCACAAACAAGCATCATCTTCAATCCATCTGACCAAACTTTCAAACGTCCAATCTTAATTTAACAAAAATAAATAAAAAAAATAAAATTTCACAATAGATAAAAACGTTACTTACATGTGAGCATCATTTTTCTTCTTCAGAATGATTGACTTAAAAAAACAAAAACATAAATAAAAACAATGTTGGTTGCAGTAATTTCATCAGAGGGCGTTGTAAAAGCAGTAATGATATCATGTAGGCCTATGGGTTGGTGAATGTTCCCTTTTCTGATTCACAACGAGATAAACACATTGAGATAAATTACATCTCATCACATCGGATGGCTTGGAATTACGTTGCGACATATTTGATGTTGCCATATTGATTTCCAGGTTTTGATTACCGTGAAGAAAATGAAAGAGTCCTGGACATTATAATGTATTTCCGTTACATTTCTAAAAATAAAGGCCATGAATGTACAGATTAAGCAGTTAAGATTGATATCTCATGTGGTATGTCATAAGAGTGTAGCTCAGAAACAAAGCTTCTATAGAGACTAGAGGCACCCTGATTTACACCGAGACCACCAGAAGGGACTGTAGATTGAAAAGGCACTTCTTAAAAAGGGCCGTTATCTACTTCCCCAGAGTCCGATGAACTCCTGGATAACATTCATGTCTCTGCGTGCAGTTTGAAATAAGTTGCTGACTAGCACTAGAGCAATCGCTAACTAGCATTAGCACAATGACTGGAAGTCTATGGGTATCTGCTGGCATGATAGTAGATACCTATAAACTTCCAGTCATTGCGCTAACGCTAGTTAGCGTTGGCTCACAAAACTACCTCTAACTTCCTTCTTGCTGGACACAGAGACATAAAACGGTACCCACGAGTCCATCTGGGCTTCCCAATTGCGCCGTGGTCTAAGGCATCTCAGTGCTAGAGGCGTCACTACAGACCCTGGTTCAATTCCAGGCTGTACCACAACCGGGCCGTGATTGGGAGTCCCATAGAGCGGCGTACAACTGGCTCAGCGTCGTCCGGGGCAGGCCGTCATTGTAAAAAATGATTTGTTCTATAACTGACTCTGCTAGTTAAATAAAGGTTATATAAAAAATACAAATCTGACTCTGGGGAAGTAAATAAATAGGATCACTGCCAAAAATCCTGAAGTATTTAAGCACTAATATAACTATAATAGAATGAAACTATTACACATTGTCAGCGAGCAGCGAAGTAAGGCGTCTAAACTAGGACTGATCTCCAAGCTATACTTACAATCGCCTGAGTGGGGAAGCAGAATTAAAGAGAAAACAGAGACGATTTAATGCAGGACAGACACACAGAGAAGAGGAGAGGAGAGACCGAAAGAGAGAGAGAAGCATTTCAGTTAGGTCAGTCATGCAGTGAGGAGAGAAAGACAGGCCAACGGACGGACAACGGGCGTTTAACATCGTCACAAACATATCATTCCTCCTGACGATGTCATGGCGGAGAGAGAGACATGAGCCGCTATACAGATGACCTGACCTTTAGCCTCCTAACAGGATAGGCTGGCAGGACAACCAACCAATGACTTCCCAACGCTACAACATGAGTAAGACAACAAACAGCACAACACAGTGTTAGAACGTTAGTGAGAAATGACAACACATCCAGGCAGTTTACGAGTTGTTCTGACGTATGAGGACAATGAAACAGACTAGTATTGCTTTATTTTGCTGCATCAGTAAAGGTAAAAAAGCCAGGTAAGAGAACGACAACGAACCGACGTGACAACGAGAACAAGCTCTCCTCATCGGGTTCTAACGTTAACAGCCCCATAGCACGACAGGATGTTGTGGGTTCTGTCGTTTCCAGTTTGTTTAATAAGCGCTCTGACAGTTGTAAGATCAGGGAGTTAATCTGATCTGAGATCAGGTTAGTGGTACTCACATCGTCTGCTTTGGAGCCCTGTTCCTGAAGACTCCTCTGCAGCTCCTCCACCTGACTTTGACCCTCGATCAGTCTCTGGTTCACCAGTCTGGAACACACACAGTCACCATGTTTGTTTGTTTGTTTAACTACACTTGGACCAGAAGACCCCACTAGAATAGTAAACGAACAACAATTTGACCAGCTGGGGACATGTTGTTAATCCCCACAAGGTCAAATGCTGTATCTAGGGGGTTTAGGGTTAAGGTTAGAATTAGTGTTAGGGTTAGAATTAGGTTTAGGATTAAGGTTAGAATTAGGTTTAGGATTAAGGTTAGAATTAGTGTTAGGGTTAGAATTAGGTTTAGGATTAAGGTTAGAATTAGGTTTAGGATTAAGGTTAGAATTATGTTTAGGATGAAGGTTAGAATTAGGTTTAGGATTAAGGTTAGAATTAGGTTTAGGATTAAGGTTAGAATTAGGTTTAGGATTAAGGTTAGAATTAGGTTTAGGATTAAGGTTAGAATTAGTGTTGGGGTTAGAAATAGGTTTAGGATTAAGGTTAGAATTAGTGTTGGGGTTAGAATTAGGTTTAGGATTAAGGTTAGAATTAGGTTTAGGATTAAGGTTAGAATTAGTGTTGGGGTTAGAATTAGGTTTAGGATTAAGGTTAGAATTAGTGTTGGGGTTAGAATTAGGTTTAGGATTAAGGTTAGAATTAGTGTTTGGGTTAGGTTTAGGATCTAGGGTTAGTTTTAGGGTTAGGCTTAGGTTTAGGGTTTTCAGGTTAAGGTTAGGGTTAGGGTTAGGTTTAGGGTTTTCAGGTTAAGGTTAGGGTTAGGGTTAGGTTTAGGGTTTTCAGGTTAAGGTTAGGGTTAGGGTTATTGTTAAGGTTAGGGAAAATAGGATTTTGTTCTTCTATCCGCGTGGGGACCTGCAATCTACAAAGGTCGGGTTTGGGGTTTAGGAAAAATACGATTTTTAATGGAATAGAAGAACAAGCGTGTGTCTGTGTATTGTGTGTGTGTGTGTGTGTGTGTGTGTATTGTGTGTCTGTGTGGCGTGTGTCTGTATAGTGTGTAGTGTGTAGTGTATAGTGTATAGTGTATAGTGTATAGTGTGTAGTGTATAGTGTATAGTGTGTAGTGTGTAGTGTATAGAGTATAGTGTATAGTGTGTATAGTGTGTAGTGTATAGTGTGTAGTGTGTGTAGTGTATAGTGTATAGTGTGTATAGTGTGTAGTGTGTAGTGTGTAGTGTGTGTGTATATTGTGTGTCTGTGTGGCGTGTGTGTAGTGTGTAGTGTAGAGTGTATAGTGTGTGTAGTGTATAGTGTGTGTAGTGTATAGTGTATAGTGTGTATAGTGTGTAGTGTATAGTGTGTAGTGTATAGTGTGTAGTGTATAGTGTGTAGTGTATAGTGTATAGTGTGTAGTGTATAGTGTGTAGTGTGTAGTGTGCACCTGTTTTCTGTCTCCAGTTCGTTCTTCCTACTGTTAGCGTCCTCCAGTAAACTCTGCTGTGTAGTGTGTAGTGTGTAGTGTGTATAGTGTGTATAGTGTGTAGTGTATAGTGTGGAGTGTGTAGTGTGTATAGTGTGTAGTGTATAGTGTGTAGTGTATAGTGTGTAGTGTGCACCTGTTTTCTGTCTCCAGTTCGTTCTTCCTACTGTTAGCGTCCTCCAGTAAACTCTGCTGTGTAGTGTGTAGTGTGTAGTGTGTATAGTGTGTATAGTGTGTAGTGTATAGTGTGGAGTGTGTAGTGTGTATAGTGTGTAGTGTATAGTGTGTAGTGTATAGTGTGTAGTGTGCACCTGTTTTCTGTCTCCAGTTCGTTCTTCCTACTGTTAGCGTCCTCCAGTAAACTCTGCAGCAGAGCGATCTTCTCATTATCAGAACCCTCCTGGGCCAGCTTCAGCATGTTGTTTTCATGCTGCAGTCTGATCAGCTTCTCTCTGGAACAAAACACAGGGACAGATTAACATGTAGGAATGGGATTAAATCAGTTTTTCTGTTAAAACGATAAGAAAACTTCATACAATTTCAGGTGAATGAGTCCTAAAGCTATTGTGTATGACTTACAGTACCTCCCTTTCTGATGGTTAAGCACTACACCTGTGCTACCATTACCTCAATACCACCTCGTAAAGTTAAACGAATAGACTTGGACATTTTACACAAAGACTGAAAACACTCGCATCATTAGCGAAGGGAAAAGAGCAGGTGAGCCAACGAGAGAGGAGAGAGAGGAGGGGACAGGCAGAAAGAAAGAACAGTCTTGGTAATCTGTATCTGGCAATGTCTTGTCTTACATACGTCGCTAATTTATCAAAGGAGCCTAAAGTTCACCTTTTACTCCCTGGTTTTATTTAAATTACACAACTTTCCCCTAGCCTTTACAGCCTATTGTCTAGTTAGGACCTAACACGTGTAGTTAGGACCTAACACATCTAGTTAGGACCTAACACGTCTAGTTAGGACCTAACACGTGTAGTTAGGACCTAACACGTCTAGTTAGGACCTAACACGTCTAGTTAGGATAATTAGGAACCCTAATTGGTCTACACGGACAAGTTCTGGCCTGGTTTAGATCTGATCTGTCGGAAAGATATCAGTTCGTCTCGGTGGATGGTTTGTCCTCTGACAAATCAATTGTAAGTTTCAGTGTTCCTCAAGGTCCTGTTTTAGGACCACTATTGTTTTCACTATATATTCTAACTCTTGGTGATGTCATTCGGAAACACAATGTCAACATTCATTGTTGTGCAGATGAAACACAGCTGTATATTTTGATGAAACATGGTGAAGCCCCAAAATTGCCTAACCTGGAAGTGTTTCAGACATAAGGAAGTAGACAGCAGCAAATGTTTTACTTTTAAACTCTGACAAAACAGAGATGATAATTCTAGGTCCCAAGAAACAGTGATCTGCTGTTTGATCTGACAATTAATCTCGACGGTTGTACAGTCATCTCAAATGAAACTGCCCTCTGTGTTACTCTGGACCAGTATCTCTCTTTTGACAAACATTTACAAAATATTTGAAGAGCAGCTTTTTTCTTCATAACATTGTGAATAATCAGAACCTTTTAGTCTAAAAATGATGCAGAAAAATGTATCCATGCTTTTGTTACTTCTAGATTAGACTACTGCAATGCTACACTCTCCGGCTACCCGGATAAAGCACTAAATAAACTTCAGTTAGTGCTAAACACGGCTGCTAGAATCTTGACTAGATCCAAACCATCATATTACTCCAGTGCTAGCCTCCCTACACTGGCTTCCTGTCAAGGCAAGGGCTGATTTCAAGGTTTTACTGCTAACCTACAAAGCATTACATGGACTTGCTCCTACCCATCTTTCCGATTTGGTCCTGCCGTACATACCTACACGTACAAGACGCAGGCCTCCTTACTGTCCCTAGAATTTCTAAGCAAACAGCTGGAGGCATGGCTCTAAGGTACTGATAGTTGGTATTCAGCAGTCATAAAGCCTTATTTACTTTGAAGAACTACTAAAACAGGGATTTTGTCAGAAAGCAGCTCTATAGAGATGAGATGATGACTTGGAATGAAATAATAAAGTCATTAAATATAACTAAGGTAATATATTATATATATATATATAAAACGAATGTAATATATATATATATACATATATATATACATATATATATAGCTCATGTACTATATTATATATATATATATATAAAACTAATGTACTATTATATATATATATATAACTAATGTAATATAGTATGTATATATAACTAACGTACTAAATTATATATATAAAACGAATGTAATATATTATATATATAACTAATGTAATATATATATATATAACTAATGTATTATATTAAATATATATAACTAATGTACTAAATTATATATATAAAACTAATGTAATATATTATATATATATAACTAATGTAATATATATATATATAACTAATGTAATATATTAAATATATAACTAATGTAATATATTAAATATATATAACTAATGTAATATATTAAATATATATAACTAATGTAATATAACTAATGTAATATATATATATATATATATATATAACTAATGTAATATACACAACAACTGAACTATTTGATTAAAGTAAAGTCATGTGAATAAATTATGGTTAATAAGTGATCAGCAGTAATGAACAGTCACGACCATCATGGGACTTTAATTCCTTGTTTTATTCTGTGTTGTTACATCATTCAACGCACATAATTCATAGTGCATTTAATGTAAATAAAGATGTATAATTTTGAATTCAACCCGAAGCGACCTCCAAAAGCTTATTTTATTTTGATTTGCTATTATTCAGATGCTGTTTGCAGGCTGCCCAAGGTGGAACTACAGCAATGGTTTTCAAGCCTTTCCAGTGGGGAATCCTGCTTGTTTGTAGGTGACCAAATACTTATTTTCCACCATAATTTAGAAATAATATCATTAAAAATCCTACAATGTGATTTTCTGGATTTTTTTTCTCATTTTGTCTGTCATAGTTGAAGTGTACCTATGGTGAAAATTACAGGCCTCGCTCATCTTTTTAAGTGGGAGAACTTGCACAATTGGTGGCTGACTAAATACTTTTTTGCCCCACTGTAGAAAGAAACCTAGAGAGGAACCAGGCTCTGAGGGGTGGCCAGTCCTCTTCTGGCTGTACCGGGTGGAGATTATAAACCTAGAGAGGAACCAGGCTATGAGGGGTGGGCCAGTCCTCTTCTGGCTGTGCCGGGTAGAGATTATAAACCTAGAGAGGAACCAGGCTCTGAGGGGTGGCCAGTCCTCTTCTGGCTGTGCTGGGTGTTGATTATAAACCTGGAGAGGAACCAGGCTATGAGGGGTGGAGATTATAAACCGTGAGAGGAACCAGGCTCTGAGGGGTGGCCAGTCCGCTTCTGGCTGTGCTGGGTGTTGATTATAAACCTAGAGAGGAACCAGGCTATGAGGGGTGGAGATTATAAACCGTGAGAGGAACCAGGCTCTGAGGGGTGGCCAGTACGCTTCTGGCTGTGCTGGGTGTTGATTATAAACCTAGAGAGGAACCAGGCTATGAGGGGTGGCCAGTCCGCTTCTGGCTGTGCCGGGTGGAGATTACACTAACGCTAGCTGTGTTTCCAGCCACTAGACTGAGCTACGCTACACTAACGCTAGCTGTGTTTCCAGCCACTAGACTGAGCTATGCTACGCTAACGCTAGCTGTGTTTCCAGCCACTAGACTGAGCTATGCTACACTAACGCTAGCTGTGTTTCCAGCCACTAGACTGAGCTACGCTACACTAACGCTAGCTGTGTTTCCAGCCACTAGACTGAGCTATGCTACGCTAACGCTAGCTGTGTTTCCAGCCACTAGACTGAGCTATGCTACACTAACGCTAGCTGTAGTACATTAATTACCCAGCCAGGCCACTCATCAGTCTATTATAGTACATTACCCAGCCAGGCCACTCATCAGTCTATAGTACATTACCCTGCCGGGCCACTCATCAGTCTATAGTACATTACCCAGCCAGGCCACTCATCAGTCTATAGTACATTACCCAGCCAGGCCATTCATCAGTCTATAGTACATTACCCAGCCAGGCCACTCATCAGTCTATAGTACATTACCCAGCCAGGCCACTCATCAGTCTATAGTACATTACCCAGCCAGGCCACTCATCAGCCTATAGTACATTACCCTGCCAGGCCACTCATCAGTCTATATATGGTACATTACCCAGCCAGGCCACTCATCAGTCTATAGTACATTAACCAGCCAGGCCACTCATCAGTCTATAGTACATTACCCAGCCAGGCCACTCATCAGCCTATAGTACATTACCCAGCCAGGCCACTCATCAGTCTATAGTACAATACCCAGCCAGGCCACTCATCAGCCTATAGTACATTACCCTGCCAGGCCACTCATCAGTCTATAGTACATTACCCAGCCAGGCCACTCATCAGCCTATAGTACATTACCCTGCCAGGCCACTCATTAGTCTATATATAGTACATTACCCTGCCAGGCCACTCATCAGTCTATATATAGTACATTACCCAGCCAGGCCACTCATCAGTCTATAGTACATTACCCATCCAGGCCACTCATCAGTCTATAGTACATTACCCTGCCAGGCCACTCATCAGTCTATAGTACATTACCCAGCCAGGCCACTCATCAGTCTATAGTACATTACCCAGCCAGGCCACTCATCAGTCTATAGTACATTACCCAGCCAGGCCACTCATCAGTCTATAGTACATTACCCAGCCAGACCACTCAGTCTATAGTACATTACCCAGCCAGACCACTCAGTCTATAGTACATTACCCAGCCAGGCCACTCATCAGCCTTCCACAGAGCACAAAAAGAAAGGCCTTGAAGGTACACAAGGGACTAAATGATTCTAGCTGCACCAGAAACGAATCAAGTGTTGACTTAAACTTCTTGATCAATTCTTTGTGATATTCATGAATTGTACACTCTTTAGACAAAAGTATGTGGACACCCCTTCAAATTAGTAAATTTGGCTATTTCAGCCACACCTGTTGCTGACTGGTGTATAAAATCGAGCACACCGCCATGCAATCTCCATAGACAAACATTGGCAGTAGAATGGCCCGTACTGAAGAGCTCAGTGACTTTCAACGTGGCACCGTCATAGGATGCCACCTTTCCAAGTCAGTAAGTCAAATCTCTGCCCTGCTAGAGCTTCCCCGGTCAACAGTAGGCGCTGTTATTGTGAAGTGGAAACGTCTAGGAAGACCCCCACAGTAATGTTCCAACATCTAGTGGAAAGCCTTCTCAGAAGAGAGGAGGCTCTTATAGCCAGCAAAGAGGGGGGGACCAACTCCATATTAAGGCGCATGATTTTGGAATGAGATATTGGATGAGCAGGTGTCCACATACACAACGTGACCAAAAGTATCTGGCTGTGTCGAGCAGAGCGGAGAATGTCAAACCGACTAGAGGGGAAGCGGCCAGAGAAGAAGAAAAAGGTCTAATTGGTTTAGCGTATTTTAACAGAAACGGAAACAGAGAAGAAGAGAAAGATCTCATTGGTTTAGCGTATTTTAACAGAAACGGAAACAGAGAAGAAGAGAAAGGTCTAATTGGTTTAGCGTATTTTAACGGAAACGGAAACAGAGTACTAATCTTTGAAATGTTTAGAAAGTATGACAGCAGATAACACATCAGTGTGATGTGGGGTAGTTCAACACAACAGAAAAATGCTAGATTTCTGGGGACTGTCTGGTGACTCAACAAATCATACCGGATCTCTGGGGTGACGATCTCTGCAGCCAGCGAATCAGAGCCCTCGTTACTGTCCAGTGGAACCATGCCTGGAGAAACACAAAGACGTTATGTTAGACACAATCACATGCTTAGACTGGAGGCAATGCAGGGACATGAACATACTAAGCCAAAGACGTCACTACTAAGAGTAGCAACAGCCCTACGAGTAACAGCAGCCCTACGAGTAGAAACAGCCCTACGAGCAACAACAGCCCTACGAGCAGCAACAGCCCTACGAGTAGCAACAGCCCTACGAGTAGCAACAGCCCTACGAGTAGCAACAGCCCTACGAGTAGAAACAGCCCAACGAGTAGAAACAGCCCTACGGGTAGAAACAGCCCTACCAGCAACAGCCCTACGAGTAGCAACAGCCCTACGAGCAGCAACAGCCCTACGAGCAGCAACAGCCCTACGAGCAACAACAGCCCTACGAGCAACAACAGTCCTACGAGTAGAAACAGCCCTACGAGTAGAAACAGCCCAACGAGTAGCAACAGCCCTACGAGTAGAAACAGCCCTACAAGTAACAGCCCTAATAGTAGCAACAGCCCTACGAGTAGAAACAGCCCTAATAGTAGCAACAGCCCTACGAGTAGCAACAGCCCTACGAGCAGTTACAGCCCTACTAGTAGAAACAGCCCAACGAGTAGAAACAGCACTACGAGTAGAAACAACCCAACAAGTAGAAACAACCCAACGAGTAGCAACAACCCTACGAGTAGAAACAGCCCTACGAGCAGCAACAGCCCTACGATTAGAAACGGCCCTACGAGTAGCCCTACGAGTGGAAAGAGTAGAAACAGCCCTACGAGCAGCAACAGCCCTACGGGCAGCAACAGCCCTACGAGCAGCAACAGCCCTACGAGCAGCAACAGCCCTACGAGCAGCAACAGCCCTACGAGCAGAAACAGCCCTACGAGCAGAAACAGCCCTACGAGTAGAAACAGCCCTACGAGTAGCCCTACGAGTAGAAACAGCCCTACGAGTAGAAACAGCACTACGAGCAGAAATATCCCTACGAGTAGAAACAGCCCTAATAGTAGAAACAGCCCTAATAGTAGAAACAGCCCTACGAGTAGAAACAGCCCTAATAGTAGAAACAGCCCTAATAGTAGAAACAGCCCTACAAGTAGCCCTAATACTAGAAACAGCCCTAATAGTAGAAACAGCCCTAATAGTAGCAACAGCCCTAATACTAGAAACAGCCCTAATAGTAGAAACAACCCTAATAGTAGAAACAGCCCTAATAGTAGAAACAGCCCTAATAGTAGAAACAGCCCTAATAGTAGCAACAGCCCTAATAGTAGAAACAGCCCTAATAGTAGAAACAGCCCTAATACTAGAAACAGCCCTAGAAACAGCCCTAATACTAGAAACAGCCCTAATACTAGAAACAGCCCTACGAGTAGAAACAGCCCTACGAGTAGAAACAGCCCTAATAGTAGAAACAGCCCTACGAGTAGAAACAGCCCTAATAGTAGAAACAGCCCTAATAGTAGAAACAGCCCTACGAGTAGAAACAGCCCTACGAGTAGAAACAGCCCTAATAGTAGAAACAGCCCTAATAGTAGAAACAGCCCTAATAGTAGAAACAGCCCTAATAGTAGAAACAGCCCTAACAGTAGAAACAGCCCTAATAGTAGAAACAGCCCTAATACTAGCAACAGCCCTAATAGTAGAAACAGCCCTAATAGTAGAAACAGCCCTAATAGTAGAAACAGCCCTACGAGTAGAAACAGCCCTACGAGTAGAAACAGCCCTACGAGTAGAAACAGCCCTACGAGTAGAAACAGCCCTACGAGTAGAAACAGCCTTAATAGTAGAAACAGCCCTAATAGTAGAAACAGCCTTAATAGTAAAAACAGCCTTAATAGTAGAAACAGCCCTACGAGTAGAAACAACCCTACGAGTAGAAACAGCCCTAATAGAAGAAACAGCCCTAATAGTAGAAACAGCCCTAATAGTAGAAACGGCCCTAATAGTAGAAACAGCCCTAATAGTAGCAACAGCCCTACGAGTAGAAACAGCCCTACGAGTAGAAACAACCCTACGAGTAGAAACAGCCCTACGAGTAGAAACAACCCTACGAGTAGAAACAACCCTACGAGTAGAAACAGCCTTAATAGTAGAAACAGCCCTACGAGTAGAAACAGCCCTAACCTGTTACCATCCTTTAGTAACACACTGTCCAGGTCCGACAACATGGGAGACACATGAGGGATAAACAGATCAACGATGGGAGAGCAGGAGTGTCTGACTGTTACCTGTAGACAGTTGTCCTTCCTGAGCCTCAACAAAACGCAGCTCCTCAATGGTCTCCTTTAGGGAGTCTCTCTCTGACCTCATTCGCTGGAGGGGGGGGATGGATAGATAGATAGATAGATAGAGAGAGAGAGTACTGTAAAGTCAATGTTGACCTGTAGTCTGTACAGTACTATAAAGTCAATGTTGACCTGTAGTCTGTACAGTACTGTAAAGTCAAAGTTGACCTGTAGTTCTGTACAGTACTGTAAAGTCAATGTTAACCTGTAGTTCTATACAGTACTGTGAAGTCACTGTTTATCTGTAGTTCTGTAACTATAGTAGTACTGAAGTACAGTACTGTAAAGTTAAAGTTGACCTGTAGTTCTGTACAGTACTGTAAAGTCAATGTTAACCTGTAGTTCTGTACAGTACTGTGAAGTCACTGTTTATCTGTAGTTCTGTAACTATAGTAGTACTGAAGTACAGTACTGTAAAGTGAAAGTCAACCTGTAGTTCTGTACAGTACTGTAAAGTGAAAGTCAACCTGTAGTTCTGTACAGTACTGTAAAGTTAAAGTCTACCTGTAATTCTGTCCAGTACTGTAAAGTGAAAGTCTACCTGTAGTTCTGTACAGTACTGTAAAGTGAAAGTCAACCTGTAGTTCTGTACAGTACTGTAAAGTGAAAGTCAACCTGTAGTTCTGTACAGTACTGTAAAGTTAAAGTCTACCTGTAATTCTGTCCAGTACTGTAAAGTGAAAGTCTACCTGTAGTTCTGTACAGTACTGTAAAGTGAAATGAACCATTGTAACACCTACATCCTTTTCTTTCTGGAGAGAGTCCACCTTCTCCTTGAGTCTCTTGTATTCAAACTCCATCTTGTCTGTCTTTTTAGACTCCTCAGACAGCTTGTTCTGCAGCTCTACCACCTGGGGACAACAAGGACAGTATGTTAACCTGTCTCTCTGTGTGTGTGTAGTGGTGTTCGGTCTCTATCCATACCGGTCTCTATGTGTGTTTGTAGTGGTGTTCAGTCTCTATCGATACCAGTCTCTCTGTGTGTTTGTAGTGGTGTGTAGTGGTGTTCGGTCTCTATCCATACCTGTCTCTCTGTGTGTTTGTAGTGGTGTGTAGTGGTGTTCGGTCTCTATCCATACCTGTCTCTCTGTGTGTTTGTAGTGGTGTTCGGTCTCTATCCATACCTGTCTCTCTGTGTGTTTGTAGTGGTGTTCAGTCTCTATCCATACCTGTCTCTCTATGTGTGTGTAGTGGTGTTCGGTCTCTATCCATACCTGTCTCTCTATGTGTGTGTAGTGGTGTTCGGTCTCTATCCATACCTGTCTCTCTGTGTGTTTGTAGTGGTGTGTAGTGGTGTTCAGTCTCTATCCATACCTGTCTCTCTGTGTGTTTGTAGTGGTGTTCAGTCTCTATC
This sequence comes from Oncorhynchus clarkii lewisi, assembly GCF_045791955.1. Lineage (NCBI taxonomy): Eukaryota > Metazoa > Chordata > Actinopteri > Salmoniformes > Salmonidae > Oncorhynchus > Oncorhynchus clarkii. Next base: position 63,937 of record NW_027261088.1, read on the forward strand.
CATACCTGTCTCTCTATGTGTGTGTAGTGGTGTTCGGTCTCTATCCATACCTGTCTCTCTATGTGTGTGTAGTGGTGTTCGGTCTCTATCCATACCTGTCTCTCTGTGTGTTTGTAGTGGTGTGTAGTGGTGTTCAGTCTCTATCCATACCTGTCTCTCTATGTGTGTGTAGTGGTGTTTGGTCTCTATCCATACCTGTCTCTCTGTGTGTTTGTAGTGGTGTGTAGTGGTGTTCAGTCTCTATCCATACCTGTCTCTCTGTGTGTTTGTAGTGGTGTGTAGTGGTGTTCAGTCTCTATCCATACCTGTCTCTCTATGTGTGTGTAGTGGTGTTCAGTCTCTATCCATACCTGTCTCTCTATGTGTGTGTAGTGGTGTTCGGTCTCTATCCATACCTGTCTCTCTGTGTGTTTGTAGTGGTGTTCAGTCTCTATCCATACCTGTCTCTCTGTGTGTTTGTAGTTGTGTGTAGTGGTGTTCAGTCTCTATCCATACCTGTCTCTCTGTGTGTTTGTAGTGGTGTGTAGTGGTGTTCAGTCTCTATCCATACCTGTCTCTCTGTGTGTGTAGTGGTGTTCGGTCTCTATCCATACCAGTCTCTCTCTGTGTGTTTGTAGTGGGGTTCGGTCTCTATCCATACCTGTCTCTCTGTGTGTGTAGTGGTGTTCAGTCTCTATCCATACCAGTCTCTCTCTGTGTGTTTGTAGTGGGGTTCGGTCTCTATCCATACCTGTCTCTCTGTGTGTGTAGTGGTGTTCAGTCTCTATCCATACCAGTCTCTCTCTGTGTGTTTGTAGTGGGGTTCGGTCTCTATCCATACCGGTCTCTCTGTGTGTGTAGTGGTGTTCAGTCTCTATCCATACCTGTCTCTTGTAGGACTCCAGCTGTCCTCTCGTGGTGTTGGCCTTGCGTACTTCTTCCTCCAGACTGACAGTGTTCTGCATGTACAGAGTGTTCTTCTCCTCCAACAGCTTGACCTGTCTCCTCAGATCTCCCAGGTCCTCCAGCTTCTTCTTATACGACTCCACCATGACCTCCAGCTTGGACACCTTGTCTGACGAGTGTCTGTGTGACACAAACACAAGCTAAGGGTTAGTGTCTATACCAGACGTTGTAGTGTCGCCAGTGGGCTGACAACTATGTCGATGGCAGGCCACTGGTGAACCACAACATGCTTGCTAGCTGGGTCAACTCATTCTTGAGCGTTACCTTGCTTGGGGTCAATTCCAAATTAAAACTGAAATTCCAATTGGATTGACCCCAAGCATGAAAAACAGAGGAACAGTTGTGGTGTAGAGGGGTTAGAGGTCAGGGTTAGGGTGTAGAGGGTAGGGTGTAGGGGTTAGGGTGTAGAGGGTAGGGTGTAGGGGTTAGAGGTCAGGGTTAGGGTTAGGGTTAGGGTCAGGGTTAGGGTGTAGGAGGGTTGGATTGACCCCAACCATGAAAAACAGAGGAACAGTCGTGTTAGAACGTTCATCAAGTCCCTTCAGTGACTGGGCCTCGTCAGTCAGGGTTAGAGGTTGGGGTGTACGGGGGTTAGGGGTTAGGGTGTAGGGGGGTTAGGGTGTAGAGGGTAGGGTGTAGAGGTTAGGGTGTAGGGGGGTTAGAGGTTAGGGGTTAGGGTGTAGGGGGGTTAGGGTGTAGGGGTTAGGGTGTAGAGGTTAGGGTGTAGGGGGGTTAGAGGTTAGGGTGTAGGGGTTAGGGTGTAGGGGGGTTAGGGTGTAGGGGGGTTAGAGGTTAGAGGTTAGGGGGGTTAGGGTGTAGGGGTTAGGGTGTAGGGGTTAGAGGTTAGAATGTAGGGGGTAGGGTGTAGGGGTTAGATGTTAGAATGTAGGGGGTAGGGTGTAGGGGTTAGGGTGTAGGGATTAGGGTGTAGGAGGGTTAGAGGTTAGGGTGTAGGGGTTAGGGTGTAGGGGTTAGGGTGTAGGGGTTAGGGTGTAGGGGTTAGGGTGTAGTGGGGTTAGGGTGTAGGGGTTAGTGTGTAGGGGGGTTAGGGTGTAGGGGTTATGGTGTAGAGGTTAGGGTGTAGGGGGTAGGGTGTAGGGGTTAAGGTGTAGGGGTTAGGGTGTAGGGGTTATGGTGTAGAGGTTAGGGTGTAGGGGGGTTAGGGTGTAGGGGTTATGGCGTAGGGGGGTTAGGGTGTAGGGGTTAGAGGTCAGGGTTAGGGTTAGGGTTAGGGTCAGGGTTAGGGTGTAGGAGGGTTGGATTGACCCCAACCATGAAAAACAGAGGAACAGTCGTGTTAGAACGTTCATCAAGTCCCTTCAGTGACTGGGCCTTGTCAGTCAGGGTTAGAGGTTGGGGTGTAGGGGGGTTAGGGGTTAGGGTGTAGGGGGGTTAGGGTGTAGAGGGTAGGGTGTAGAGGTTAGGGTGTAGGGCGGTTAGAGGTTAGGGGTTAGGGTGTAGGGTTAGAGGTTGGGGTGTAGGGGGGTTAGGGGTTAGGGTGTAGGAGGGTTAGGGTGTAGGGGGGTTAGAGGTTAGAGGTTAGGGGTTAGGGGGGTTAGGGTGTAGGGGTTAGGGTGTAGGGGTTAGGGTGTAGGGGTTAGAGGTTAGAATGTAGGGGGTAGGGTGTAGGGGTTAGATGTTAGAACGTAGAGGTTAGGGTGTAGGGATTAGGGTGTAGGAGGGTTAGAGGTTAGGGTGTAGGGGTTAGGGTGTAGGGGTTAGGGTGTAGGGGTTAATGTGTAGGGGTTAGAATGTAGGGGGTAGGGTGTAGGGGTTATGGTGTAGGGGTTAGGGTGTAGGGGTTAGGGTGTAGGTGGGTTAGAGGTTAGAATGTAGGGGGTAGGGGTTAGGGTGTAGGTGGGTTAGAGGTTAGAATGTAGGGGTAGGGTGTAGGGGTTAGGGTGTAGGTGGGTTAGAGGTTAGAATGTAGGGGTAGGGTGTAGGGGTTAGGGTGTAGGTGGGTTAGAGGTTAGAATGTAGGGTGTAGGGGTTAGGGTGTAGGGGGGTTAGGGTGTAGGGGTTAGGGTGTAGGGGTTAGGGTGTAGGGGGGTTAGGGTGTAGAGGTTAGAGTGTAGAGGTTAGGGTGTAGGGGGGTTAGGGTGTAGGGGTTAGGGTGTAGGGGTTAGGGTGTAGAGGTTAGGGTGTAGAGGTTAGGGTGTAGGGGGTAGGGTGTAGGGGGTAGGGTGTAGGGGGTAGGGTGTAGGGGGTAGGGTGTAGGGGTTAGGGTATAGAGGTTAGGGTGTAGGGGTTAGGGTATAGAGGTTAGGGTGTAGGGGTTAGAGTGTAGAGGTTAGGGTGTAGGGAGGTTAGGGTGTAGGGGGGTTAGGGTGTAGAGGGTAGGGTGTAGAGGTTAGGGTGTAGGGCGGTTAGAGGTTAGGGGTTAGGGTGTAGGGTGGTTAGGGTGTAGAGGTTAGGGGTTAGGGTGTAGGGTGGTTAGGGGTTAGAGGTCAGGGTTAGGGTGTAGGGGGGTTAGAGGTTAGGGTGTAGGAGGGTTGGATTGACCCCAACCATGAAAAACAGAGGAACAGTCGTGTTAGAACGTTCATCAAGTCGGGGGGTTAGGGGGGTTAGAGGTTAGGGGTTAGGGTGTAGGGGGGTTAGGGTGTAGGGGTTAGGGTGTAGAGGTTAGGGTGTAGGGGGGTTAGGGTGTAGGGGTTAGGGTGTAGGGGGGTTAGGGTGTAGGGGGGTTAGAGGTTAGGGTGTAGGGGTTAGGGTGTAGGGGTTAGGGTGTAGGGGTTAGGGTGTAGGGGTTAAGGTGTAGGGGTTAAGGTGTAGGGGTTAGGGTGTAGGGGTTATGGTGTAGGGGTTAGGGTGTAGGGGTTAGGGTGTAGGTGGGTTAGAGGTTAGAATGTAGGGGGTAGGGGTTAGGGTGTAGGGGTTAGGGTGTAGGTGGGTTAGAGGTTAGATTGTAGGGGTAGGGTGTAGGGGTTAGGGTGTAGGTGGGTTAGAGGTTAGAATGTAGGGGTAGGGTGTAGGGGTTAGGGTGTAGGTGGGTTAGAGGTTAGAATGTAGGGGGTAGGGGTTAGGGTGTAGGGGTTAGGGTGTAGGGGTTAGGGTGTAGGGGTTAGGGTGTAGGGGTTAGGGTTTAGAGGGGTTAGGATATAGAGGTTAGGGTGTAGAGGTTAGGGTGTAGGGGTTATGGTGTAGAGGTTAGGGTGTAGAGGTTAGGGTGTAGGGGTTAGGGTGTAGGGATTAGGGTGTAGGGGGGTTAGGGTGTAGGGTGTAGGGAGGTTAGGGTGTAGGGAGGTTAGGGTATAGGGGGGATAGGGTGTAGGGGTTAGGGTGTAGGGGTTAGGGTGTAGGTGGGTTAGAGGTTAGAATGTAGGGGTAGGGTGTAGGGGTTAGGGTGTAGGTGGGTTAGAGGTTAGAATGTAGGGGTAGGGTGTAGGGGTTAGGGTGTAGGTGGGTTAGAGGTTAGAATGTAGGGTGTAGGGGTTAGGGTATAGGGGGGTTAGGGTGTAGGGGTTAGGGTGTAGGGGTTAGGGTGTAGGGGGGTTAGGGTGTAGAGGTTAGAGTGTAGAGGTTAGGGTGTAGGGGGGTTAGGGTGTAGGGGTTAGGGTGTAGGGGTTAGGGTGTAGAGGTTAGGGTGTAGGGGGTAGGGTGTAGGGGGTAGGGTGTAGGGGGTAGGGTGTAGGGGGTAGGGTGTAGGGGTTAGGGTATAGAGGTTAGGGTGTAGGGTGTAGGGGTTAGGGTATAGAGGTTAGGGTGTAGGGGTTAGAGTGTAGAGGTTAGGGTGTAGGGAGGTTAGGGTGTAGGGGGGTTAGGGTGTAGAGGGTAGGGTGTAGAGGTTAGGGTGTAGGGCGGTTAGAGGTTAGGGGTTAGGGTGTAGGGTGGTTAGGGTGTAGAGGTTAGGGGTTAGGGTGTAGGGTGGTTAGGGGTTAGAGGTCAGGGTTAGGGTGTAGGGGGGTTAGAGGTTAGGGTGTAGGAGGGTTGGATTGACCCCAACCATGAAAAACAGAGGAACAGTCGTGTTAGAACGTTCATCAAGTCGGGGGGTTAGGGGGGTTAGAGGTTAGGGGTTAGGGTGTAGGGGGGTTAGGGTGTAGGGGTTAGGGTGTAGAGGTTAGGGTGTAGGGGGGTTAGGGTGTAGGGGTTAGGGTGTAGGGGGGTTAGGGTGTAGGGGGGTTAGAGGTTAGGGTGTAGGGGTTAGGGTGTAGGGGTTAGGGTGTAGGGGTTAGGGTGTAGGGGTTAGGGTGTAGGGGTTAAGGTGTAGGGGTTAAGGTGTAGGGGTTAGGGTGTAGGGGTTATGGTGTAGGGGTTAGGGTGTAGGGGTTAGGGTGTAGGTGGGTTAGAGGTTAGAATGTAGGGGGTAGGGGTTAGGGTGTAGGGGTTAGGGTGTAGGTGGGTTAGAGGTTAGAATGTAGGGGTAGGGTGTAGGGGTTAGGGTGTAGGTGGGTTAGAGGTTAGAATGTAGGGGTAGGGTGTAGGGGTTAGGGTGTAGGTGGGTTAGAGGTTAGAATGTAGGGGGTAGGGGTTAGGGTGTAGGGGTTAGGGTGTAGGGGTTAGGGTGTAGGGGTTAGGGTGTAGGGGTTAGGGTTTAGAGGGGTTAGGATATAGAGGTTAGGGTGTAGAGGTTAGGGTGTAGAGGTTAGGGTGTAGAGGTTAGGGTGTAGGGGTTAGGGTGTAGGGATTAGGGTGTAGGGGGGTTAGGGTGTAGGGTGTAGGGAGGTTAGGGTATAGGGGGGATAGGGTGTAGGGGTTAGGGTGTAGGGGTTAGGGTGTAGAGGGTAGGGTGTAGGGGTTAGAGGTTAGAATGTAGGGGGTAGGGTGTAGGGGTTAGGGTGTAGTGGGGTTAGGGTGTAGGGGTTAGTGTGTAGGGGGGTTAGGGTGTAGGGGTTATGGTGTAGAGGTTAGGGTGTAGGGGGTAGGGTGTAGGGGTTAAGGTGTAGGGGTTAGGGTGTAGGGGTTATGGTGTAGAGGTTAGGGTGTAGGGGGGTTAGGGTGTAGGGGTTATGGCGTAGGGGGGTTAGGGTGTAGGGGTTAGAGGTCAGGGTTAGGGTTAGGGTTAGGGTCAGGGTTAGGGTGTAGGAGGGTTGGATTGACCCCAACCATGAAAAACAGAGGAACAGTCGTGTTAGAACGTTCATCAAGTCCCTTCAGTGACTGGGCCTTGTCAGTCAGGGTTAGAGGTTGGGGTGTAGGGGGGTTAGGGGTTAGGGTGTAGGGGGGTTAGGGTGTAGAGGGTAGGGTGTAGAGGTTAGGGTGTAGGGCGGTTAGAGGTTAGGGGTTAGGGTGTAGGGTGGTTAGGGTGTAGAGGTTAGGGTGTAGGGGGGTTAGAGGTTAGGGTGTAGGAGGGTTGGATTGACCCCAACCATGAAAAACAGAGGAACAGTCGTGTTAGAACGTTCATCAAGTCCCTTCAGTGACTGGGCCACGCCAGTCAGGGTTAGAGGTTGGGGTGTAGGGGGGTTAGGGGTTAGGGTGTAGGAGGGTTAGGGTGTAGGGGGGTTAGAGGTTAGAGGTTAGGGGTTAGGGGGGTTAGGGTGTAGGGGTTAGGGTGTAGGGGTTAGAGGTTAGAATGTAGGGGGTAGGGTGTAGGGGTTAGATGTTAGAACGCAGAGGTTAGTGTGTAGGGATTAGGGTGTAGGAGGGTTAGAGGTTAGGGTGTAGGGGTTAGGGTGTAGGGGTTAGGGTGTAGGGGTTAGGGTGTAGGGGTTAAGGTGTAGGGGTTAGAATGTAGGGGGTAGGGTGTAGGGGTTATGGTGTAGGGGTTAGGGTGTAGGGGTTAGGGTGTAGGTGGGTTAGAGGTTAGAATGTAGGGGGTAGGGGTTTGGGTGTAGGGGTTAGGGTGTAGGTGGGTTAGAGGTTAGAATGTAGGGGTAGGGTGTAGGGGTTAGGGTGTAGGTGGGTTAGAGGTTAGAATGTAGGGGTAGGGTGTAGGGGTTAGGGTGTAGGTGGGTTATAGGTTAGAATGTAGGGTGTAGGGGTTAGGGTGTAGGGGTTAGGGTGTAGGGGTTAGGGTGTAGGGGGGTTAGGGTGTAGAGGTTAGAGTGTAGAGGTTAGGGTGTAGGGGGGTTAGGGTGTAGGGGTTAGGGTGTAGGGGGGTTAAGGTGTAGGGGTTAGGGTGTAGGGGTTAGGGTGTAGAGGTTAGGGTGTAGAGGTTAGGGTGTAGGGGGTAGGGTGTAGGGGGTAGGGTGTAGGGGTTAGGGTATAGAGGTTAGGGTGTAGGGGGTAGGGTGTAGGGGGTAGGGTGTAGGGGTTAGGGTATAGAGGTTAGGGTGTAGGGGTTAGAGTGTAGAGGTTAGGGTGTAGGGAGGTTAGGGTGTAGGGGGGTTAGGGTGTAGAGGGTAGGGTGTAGAGGTTAGGGTGTAGGGCGGTTAGAGGTTAGGGGTTAGGGTGTAGGGTGGTTAGGGTGTAGAGGTTAGGGTGTAGGGGGGTTAGAGGTTAGGGTGTAGGAGGGTTGGATTGACCCCAACCATGAAAAACAGAGGAACAGTCGTGTTAGAACGTTCATCAAGTCCCTTCAGTGACTGGGCCTCGCCAGTCAGGGTTAGAGGTTGGGGTGTAGGGGGGTTAGGGGTTAGGGTGTAGGAGGGTTAGGGTGTAGGGGGGTTAGAGGTTAGAGGTTAGGGGTTAGGGGGGTTAGGGTGTAGGGGTTAGGGTGTAGGGGTTAGGGTGTAGGGGTTAGAGGTTAGAATGTAGGGGGTAGGGTGTAGGGGTTAGATGTTAGAACGCAGAGGTTAGGGTGTAGGGATTAGGGTGTAGGAGGGTTAGAGGTTAGGGTGTAGGGGTTAGGGTGTAGGGGTTAGGGTGTAGGGGTTAAGGTGTAGGGGTTAGAATGTAGGGGGTAGGGTGTAGGGGTTATGGTGTAGGGGTTAGGGTGTAGGGGTTAGGGTGTAGGTGGGTTAGAGGTTAGAATGTAGGGGGTAGGGGTTAGGGTGTAGGGGTTAGGGTGTAGGTGGGTTAGCGGTTCGTCTGTAGGGGTAGGGTGTTGGGGTTAGGGTGTTGGTGGGTTAGTGGTTAGAATGTTGGGGTAGGGTGTAGGGGTTAGGGTGTAGGTGGGTTATAGGTTAGAATGTAGGGTGTAGGGGTTAGGGTGTAGGGGTTAGGGTGTAGGGGTTAGGGTGTAGGGGGGTTAGGGTGTAGAGGTTAGAGTGTAGAGGTTAGGGTGTAGGGGTTAGGGTGTAGGGGTTAGGGTGTAGGGGGGTTAAGGTGTAGGGGTTAGGGTGTAGGGGTTAGGGTGTAGAGGTTAGGGTGTAGAGGTTAGGGTGTAGGGGGTAGGGTGTAGGGGGTAGGGTGTAGGGGGTAGGGTGTAGGGGTTAGGGTATAGGGGTTAGGGTATAGGGGGTAGGGTGTAGGGGGTAGGGTGTAGGGGTTAGGGTATAGAGGTTAGGGTGTAGGGGGGTTAAGGTGTAGGGGTTAGGGTGTAGGGGTTAGGGTGTAGAGGTTAGGGTGTAGAGGTTAGGGTGTAGGGGGTAGGGTGTAGGGGGTAGGGTGTAGGGGGTAGGGTGTAGGGGTTAGGGTATAGGGGTTAGGGTATAGGGGGTAGGGTGTAGGGGGTAGGGTGTAGGGGTTAGGGTATAGAGGTTAGGGTGTAGGGGTTAGAGTGTAGAGGTTAGGGTGTAGGGAGGTTAGGGTGTAGGGGGGTTAGGGTGTAGGGGGGTTAGGGTGTAGAGGGTAGGGTGTAGAGGTTAGGGTGTAGGGCGGTTAGAGGTTAGGGGTTAGGGTGTAGGGTGGTTAGGGTGTAGAGGTTAGGGTGTAGGGGGGTTAGAGGTTAGGGTGTAGGAGGGTTGGATTGACCCCAACCATGAAAAACAGAGGAACAGTCGTGTTAGAACGTTCATCAAGTCCCTTCAGTGACTGGGCCTCGCCAGTCAGGGTTAGAGGTTGGGGTGTAGGGGGGTTAGGTGTTAGGGTGTAGGAGGGTTAGGGTGTAGAGGGTAGGGTGTAGAGGTTAGGGTGTAGGGGGGTTAGAGGTTAGGGGTTAGGGTGTAGGGGGGTTAGGGTGTAGGGGTTAGGGTGTAGGGGTTAGAGGTTAGAATGTAGGGGGTAGGGTGTAGGGGTTAGATGTTAGAACGCAGAGGTTAGGGTGTAGGGATTAGGGTGTAGGAGGGTTAGAGGTTAGGGTGTAGGGGTTAGGGTGTAGGGGTTAGGGTGTAGGGGTTAGGGTGTAGGGGTTAAGGTGTAGGGGTTAGAATGTAGGGGGTAGGGTGTAGGGGTTATGGTGTAGGGGTTAGGGTGTAGGGGTTAGGGTGTAGGTGGGTTAGAGGTTAGAATGTAGGGGGTAGGGGTTAGGGTGTAGGGGTTAGGGTGTAGGTGGGTTAGAGGTTAGAATGTAGGGGTAGGGTGTAGGGGTTAGGGTGTAGGTGGGTTAGAGGTTAGAATGTAGGGGTAGGGTGTAGGGGTTAGGGTGTAGGTGGGTTATAGGTTAGAATGTAGGGTGTAGGGGTTAGGGTGTAGGGGTTAGGGTGTAGGGGTTAGGGTGTAGGGGGGTTAGGGTGTAGAGGTTAGAGTGTAGAGGTTAGGGTGTAGGGGGGTTAGGGTGTAGGGGTTAGGGTGTAGGGGGGTTAAGGTGTAGGGGTTAGGGTGTAGGGGTTAGGGTGTAGAGGTTAGGGTGTAGAGGTTAGGGTGTAGGGGGTAGGGTGTAGGGGGTAGGGTGTAGGGGGTAGGGTGTAGGGGTTAGGGTATAGGGGTTAGGGTATAGGGGGTAGGGTGTAGGGGGTAGGGTGTAGGGGTTAGGGTATAGAGGTTAGGGTGTAGGGGTTAGAGTGTAGAGGTTAGGGTGTAGGGAGGTTAGGGTGTAGGGGGGTTAGGGTGTAGGGGGGTTAGGGTGTAGAGGGTAGGGTGTAGAGGTTAGGGTGTAGGGCGGTTAGAGGTTAGGGGTTAGGGTGTAGGGTGGTTAGGGTGTAGAGGTTAGGGTGTAGGGGGGTTAGAGGTTAGGGTGTAGGAGGGTTGGATTGACCCCAACCATGAAAAACAGAGGAACAGTCGTGTTAGAACGTTCATCAAGTCCCTTCAGTGACTGGGCCTCGCCAGTCAGGGTTAGAGGTTGGGGTGTAGGGGGGTTAGGTGTTAGGGTGTAGGAGGGTTAGGGTGTAGAGGGTAGGGTGTAGAGGTTAGGGTGTAGGGGGGTTAGAGGTTAGGGGTTAGGGTGTAGGGGGGTTAGGGTGTAGGGGTTAGGGTGTAGAGGTTAGGGTGTAGGGGGGTTAGGGTGTAGGGGTTAGGGTGTAGGGGGGTTAGGGTGTAGGGGGGTTAGAGGTTAGAGGTTAGGGGTTAGGGGGGTTAGGGTGTAGGGGTTAGGGTGTAGGGGTTAGGGTGTAGGGGTTAGAGGTTAGAATGTAGGGGGTAGGGTGTAGGGGTTAGATGTTAGAACGTAGAGGTTAGGGTGTAGGGATTAGGGTGTAGGAGGGTTAGAGGTTAGGGTGTAGGGGTTAGGGTGTAGGGGTTAGGGTGTAGGGGTTAGGGTGTAGGGGTTAAGGTGTAGGGGTTAGAATGTAGGGGGTAGGGTGTAGGGGTTATTGTGTAGGGGTTAGGGTGTAGGGGTTAGGGTGTAGGTGGGTTAGAGGTTAGAATGTAGGGGGTAGGGGTTAGGGTGTAGGGGTTAGGGTGTAGGTGGGTTAGAGGTTAGAATGTAGGGGTAGGGTGTAGGGGTTAGGGTGTAGGTGGGTTAGAGGTTAGAATGTAGGGGTAGGGTGTAGGGGTTAGGGTGTAGGTGGGTTAGAGGTTAGAATGTAGGGTGTAGGGGTTAGGGTGTAGGGGGGTTAGGGTGTAGGGGTTAGGGTGTAGGGGTTAGGGTGTAGGGGGGTTAGGGTGTAGAGGTTAGAGTGTAGAGGTTAGGGTGTAGGGGGGTTAGGGTGTAGGGGTTAGGGTGTAGGGGGGTTAAGGTGTAGGGGTTAGGGTGTAGGGGTTAGGGTGTAGAGGTTAGGGTGTAGAGGTTAGGGTGTAGGGGGTAGGGTGTAGGGGGTAGGGTGTAGGGTGTAGGGGTTAGGGTATAGAGGTTAGGGTGTAGGGGGTAGGGTGTAGGGGGTAGGGTGTAGGGGTTAGGGTATAGAGGTTAGGGTGTAGGGGTTAGAGTGTAGAGGTTAGGGTGTAGGGAGGTTAGGGTGTAGGGGGGTTGGGTGTAGGGGGGTTAGGGTATAGGGGGGTTAGGGTATAGGGGTTATGGCGTAGGGGGGTTAGGGTGTAGGGGTTAGGGTGTAGGGGGGGTTAGGGTGTAGAGGTTAGGGTGTAGAGGTTAGGGTGTAGGGGGGTTAGGGTGTAGGGGTTAGGGTGTAGGGGGGTTAAGGTGTAGGGGTTAGGGTGTAGGGGTTAGGGTGTAGGGGTTAGGGTGTAGAGGTTAGGGTGTAGGGGGTAGGGTCTACACCCTAGGGTGTAGGGGTTAGGGTATAGGGGGTAGGGTGTAGGGGGTAGGGTGTAGGGGGTAGGGTGTAGGGGTTAGGGTATAGAGGTTAGGGTGTAGGGGTTAGAGTGTAGAGGTTAGGGTGTAGGGAGGTTAGGGTGTAGGGCGGTTGGGTGTAGGGGGGTTAGGGTGTAGGGGGGTTAGGGTATAGGGGGGTTAGGGTGTAGAGGTTAGGGTGTAGTGGTTAGGGTGTAGGGGTTAGGGTGTAGAGGTTAGGTTGTAGAGGTTAGGGTGTAGGGGGTAGGGTGTAGGGGGTAGGGTGTAGGGGGTAGGGTGTAGGGGTTAGGGTATAGAGGTTAGAGTGTAGGGGGTAGGGTGTAGGGGTTAGGGTATAGAGGTTAGGGTGTAGGGGTTAGAGTGTAGAGGTTAGGGTGTAGGGAGGTTAGGGTGTAGGGGGGTTGGGTGTAGGGGGGTTAGGGTGTAGGGGTTAGGGTGTAGGGGGGTTAGGGTGTAGAGGTTAGGGTGTAGAGGTTAGGGTGTAGAGGTTAGGGTGTAGGGGGGTTAGGGTGTAGGGGTTAGGGTGTAGGGGGGTTAAGGTGTAGGGGTTAGGGTGTAGGGGTTAGGGTGTAGGGGTTAGGGTGTAGAGGTTAGGGTGTAGGGGGTAGGGTGTAGGGGTTAGGGTATAGGGGGTAGGGTGTAGGGGGTAGGGTGTAGGGGGTAGGGTGTAGGGGTTAGGGTATAGAGGTTAGGGTGTAGGGGTTAGAGTGTAGAGGTTAGGGTGTAGGGAGGTTAGGGTGTAGGGCGGTTGGGTGTAGGGGGGTTAGGGTGTAGGGGGGTTAGGGTGTAGAGGTTAGGGTGTAGTGGTTAGGGTGTAGGGGTTAGGGTGTAGAGGTTAGGTTGTAGAGGTTAGGGTGTAGGGGGTAGGGTGTAGGGGGTAGGGTGTAGGGGGTAGGGTGTAGGGGTTAGGGTATAGAGGTTAGAGTGTAGGGGGTAGGGTGTAGGGGGTAGGGTGTAGGGGTTAGGGTATAGAGGTTAGGGTGTAGGGGTTAGAGTGTAGAGGTTAGGGTGTAGGGAGGTTAGGGTGTAGGGGGGTTGGGTGTAGGGGGGTTAGGGTGTAGGGGTTAGGGTGTAGGGGGGTTAGGGTGTAGAGGTTAGGGTGTAGAGGTTAGGGTGTAGAGGTTAGGGTGTAGGGGGGTTAGGGTGTAGGGGTTAGGGTGTAGGGGGGTTAAGGTGTAGGGGTTAGGGTGTAGGGGTTAGGGTGTAGGGGTTAGGGTGTAGAGGTTAGGGTGTAGGGGGTAGGGTGTAGGGGTTAGGGTATAGGGGGTAGGGTGTAGGGGGTAGGGTGTAGGGGGTAGGGTGTAGGGGTTAGGGTATAGAGGTTAGGGTGTAGGGGTTAGAGTGTAGAGGTTAGGGTGTAGGGAGGTTAGGGTGTAGGGCGGTTGGGTGTAGGGGGGTTAGGGTGTAGGGGGGTTAGGGTATAGGGGGGTTAGGGTGTAGAGGTTAGGGTGTAGTGGTTAGGGTGTAGGGGTTAGGGTGTAGAGGTTAGGTTGTAGAGGTTAGGGTGTAGGGGGTAGGGTGTAGGGGGTAGGGTGTAGGGGTTAGGGTATAGAGGTTAGAGTGTAGGGGGTAGGGTGTAGGGGGTAGGGTGTAGGGGTTAGGGTATAGAGGTTAGGGTGTAGGGGTTAGAGTGTAGAGGTTAGGGTGTAGGGAGGTTAGGGTGTAGGGGGGTTGGGTGTAGGGGGGTTAGGGTGTAGGGGGGTTAGGGTATAGGGGGGTTAGGGTGTAGGGGGTTAGGGTACAGGGGGTTAGGGTGTAGGGGTTAGGGTGTAGGAGGGTTAGGGTGTAGGGAGGTTAGGGTGTAGGGTGTAGGGGTTAGGGTGTAGTTCCTACCTGAGTACATCCATCTCGTCCTTCAGTGTCTGGGCCTCGTCAGCCAGGGAGGTGAGCTCTTCATTCTGTCCTCTCAGCTCTGTCAGCTCCTTCTCCAACTCCTCACAACGGATACGATAGTCATCCTTCGCTGCCTCCAGCCTGCAGACACACCAGAGAGAGAGAAACGTACACCTCAGTCCAAACTGAAAACACAACTGATGACAGATACACAAACTCACAGGTCACTCAGAGCCTCAAAAACTTCAACTTGAGATTTCGAGCTGGCGAAGTTTACATTGTGAGGTTGTTTGAGGATGTTGTGCTCAGTTGGTCCGTGGGGGTAACAGGAGCCACAGAAAATGCCCCAGACGGACAATGGCCTATTATGGACGAGTGCCCAAACCCATAGTCCAGTGTTTCCCAAACTCGGTCCTGGGATACAGGTGTGTAAAGTTTTGTTTTTTTGCCCCTTTCACTACACAGCTGATGGTGATGATCATCAATCTTTGATCATTTGAATCAGCTGTGTACTGCTAAGGTAAAAATTGAAACGTGCAACCCGTCGTTTGGGAAACGCTGCCATAGTCTCCCAGTGACTCTCTCAGTGATGGCCCAGGGTCCTGTGGTGAACCAGACACCGTTGTGATGGCCCATGGTCCTGTGGTGAACCAGACACCGTGGTGATGGCCCAAGGTCCTGTGGTGGATAAGACACCATGGTGATGGCCCAAGGTCCTGTGGTGGATAAGACACCATGGTGATGGCCCAAGGTCCTGTGGTGACCCAGACACCGTGGTGATGGCCCAAGGTCCTGTGGTGACCCAGACACCGTGGTGATGGCCCAAGGTCCTGTGGTGAACCAGACACCGTGGTGATGGCCCAAGGTCCTGTGGTGGATAAGACACCATGGTGATGGCCCAAGGTCCTGTGGTGGATAAGACACCATGGTGATGGCCCAAGGTCCTGTGGTGACCCAGACACCGTGGTGATGGCCCAAGGTCCTGTGGTGAACCAGACACTGTGGTGATGGCCCAAGGTCCTGTGGTGAACCAGACACCATTGAAGACCCAGTCAGAGTGAGTGAGTCCCTGAGGTTCCGTGGGTGAGGGTGACACAGGCACCGTGGGTGAGATGAACCCAGGCAGTGTGATTTTTTACCAGCAGGGGCAGCGAGGGGGCTGAGGCCAACGCCGGGGGTTGGGGCCAAGGCCAGGGGGCAGGGTGAAAGGGAGGGGCAGGTAGTCCCAGTCCCAACTCAACAGAGACATCTCTGAGTGCCTGCTGTGAGTGCCAAATGGTTAGTGGCTGGTCTAGGATCAGTTGTCTTTTAGATCATGATGAATAACATAATGTGGACAAGGGAGAACTGATCCTAGACCAGTACTCCTACTCCGATAAGCTTTATTAATATCTATTATCTACAGTTTATTAATACAGGCCCAAGTCTTATTAATACAGGCCCAGGTTAATACTTATTAATACAGGCCCAGGTCTTATTAATACAGCCCCAGGTCTTATTAATACAGCCACGGGTCTTATTAATACAGGCCCAGGTCTTATTAATACAGGCCCAGGTCTTATTAATATAGGCCCAGGTCTGGACTGTAGAATAATAGAGAACAGCTTATTAATACAGGCCCGGGTCTTATTAATACAGCCCCAGGTCTTATTAGTACAGGCCCATGTCTTATTAATACAGGCCCAGGTCTTATTAATATAGGCCCAGGTCTGGACTGTAGAATAATAGAGAACAGCTTATTAATACAGGCCCGGGTCTTATTAATACAGCCCCAGTTCTTATTAGTACAGGCCCATGTCTTATTAATACAGGCCCATGTCTTATTAATATAGGCCCAGGTCTGGACTGTAGAATAATAGAGAACAGCTTATTAATACAGGCCCAGGTCTTATTAATACAGGCCCAGGTTAATACTTATTAATACAGGCCCAGGTTAATACTTATTAACACAGGCCCAGGTCTTATTAATACAGGCCCAGATCTTATTAATACAGGCCCGGTCTTATTAATACAGGCCCAGGTCTTATTAATACAGGCCCAGGTCTGGACTGGAGAATAATAGAGTACGGGGAACAGCTGATCTTCAGAGGTAAGACTGTCTCAGTTGATCCAATACTCTCAGCCTCCAGTATTTATGCTGCAGTAGTTTATGTGTCGGGGGGCTGGGGTCAGTTTGTTATATCTGGAGTACTTCTCCTGTCCTATTCGGTGTCCTGTGTGAATTTAAGTATGCTCTCTCTAATTATCTCTTTCTCTCTTTCTTTCTCTCTCTCGGAGGACCTGAGCCCTAGGACCATGCCTCAGGACTACCTGACATGATGACTCTTTGCTGTCCCCAGTCCACCTGGCCGTGCTGCTGCTCCAGTTTCAACTGTTCTGCCTTATTATTATTTGACGCTGCTGGTCATTTATGAACATTTGAACATCTTGGCCATGTTCTGTTATAATCTCCACCCGGCACAGCCAGAAGAGGACTGGCCACCCCACATAGCCTGGTTCCTCTCTAGGTTTCTTCCTAGGTTCTGGCCTTTCTAGGGAGTTTTTCCTAGCCACCGTGCTTCTACACCTGCATTGCTTGCTGTTTGGGGTTTTAGGCTGGGTTTCTGTACAGCACTTTGAGATATCAGTTGATGTACGAAGGGCTATATAAATACATTTGATTTGATTTTGATTTGATTTACACTAACATCTTTTGTATGAACACATTCCATTTTAAATGAATACGTGCTGCTGATGGGAGCTCAGGAGCTGGATATGTCTGGTGTTGGCCTCACTTAGATGTGTGTGTGTGTGTGTGTGTGTGTGTGTGTGTGTGTGTGTGTGTGGTGTGTGTGTGTGTGTGGTGTGTGTGTGTGTGTGTGTGTTGTCGTGTCTTTACTATCATT
This sequence comes from Oncorhynchus clarkii lewisi, assembly GCF_045791955.1. NCBI lineage: Eukaryota > Metazoa > Chordata > Actinopteri > Salmoniformes > Salmonidae > Oncorhynchus > Oncorhynchus clarkii. The sequence goes on from NW_027261088.1 coordinate 79,936, forward strand.
CACGTGATGATGAATATTTTATCAAATCAGTTAACGATATATAATATTATGATAATCAACTTAATTCTGTAACAATTAACTCATTAGCAATCTTGGGGCACCACTGAGTTTATTTAAACTTAACTCTTAAAGATATCTTCTATTTCAGTCATCAATCAGGCATTAATTAATTTACCTTCAGTCTCATTCTGAATGAAGTAAAAACTTTGGATATCTCTACAAACCCTAGCATAAATGATGAATCAGCGATACACAAACTGGCTTAATTATTTATTTACTAACCAACTAAATAATCACACAGAATTACATAAACACACAAACAGAATAGCTTACACATTGATGACTACATAATGCAATGAAAAGTCCCTAGTGGACTAAATGGCAGACACACTGGTGACACAAAATGGCAGACACACTGGTGACACAAAATGGCAGACACACTGGTGACACAAAATGGCAGATTCAAAAGGCTCAGGGAGAAATCCATAGCTCTTTAACCAATCAATCGCTCAGTGAGTTACAGCCTGTTTAATAACAGAACTACTACAACTTAACCTGAAAATAGCTGTGCAGCGACGCTCCCCATCCAACCTGACAGAGCTTGAGAGGATCTGCAGAGAAGAATGGGAGGAACTCCCCAAATACAGGTGTGCCAAGCTTGTAGCGTCATACCCAAGAAGACTTGAGGCTGTAAGGTGCTTCAACAAAGGACTGAGTAAAGGGTCTGAATACTTATGTAAATGTGATATTTCCATTTGTTTTATATTTAAAATTTTCAACAACTGTTTTTGCGTCGTTATTATGAGGTATTTGTGTGTAGATGTATGAGGACATTTAATAAAATTACATTTTAGGCTGTAACGTAACAAAATGTGTAAAAAGTAAATGGGTTTGAATACTTTCAAATGCACTTTATGCATCTTAAACACAAAATGATTCTGTAGGACTGTAATTGCAGGTGGCACGAGCAAAGCATCTGTGACAGAAACTGAATGAAACTGCCTTGTAAACGAGAAACTCATTCATACTGTTCTTAAGGTGGGGCTGAGAACCAGATAGGTCACTACCTCCCTTCTTCACTTCCTGGACCTCCCTCCCCACCCCCATCTCTCTCCCTCCCTGCCAAGACCTCCTCTACCCCCCAGCCTGGACCTAAGGGTGTTACCTGAAGGTCTCCTCCTGGAGATGTTCTAGCTGTGTCTGCAGCTGCAGGTGCCTACGTCCTACAGGACTGTTCAGGTCTTCTATGGAGTCAGACTGGTTGAGACGCTCCATGAGGATCTGGTTCTCAGCCAGGAGACTACCCCTCTCCTCCTGTAGCGCTGCCACCTGGTGGGGAAGATTTGTCATTACACATACCGACCATCTGCGATTTACTGAAAGTCTTTACAAGAAAATTGGACTTTTCTCTTTTGTAAACATGAAAAGTACAGTAATTAAAAATCTGAATTGTTCTTCAACAGCAAATTATTATTATTTTTTTTTTTTTCATGACCACATTTTATGATCACAAACAATTGATTTCAAATCAGGAAAAAAGCAAGCACACAAAAACAACACAACTAAACCCACAAACTCTTAGTACAGTGCAAACTGGGCAACATGCTTTTATATGGCCTTCTCAACAACGTGATGGCAGGATCAAACTCACTCCACACAGAAGCCAAGCAGCAGTGGTGTGTTTGAGAAACAGCCAACTACTGTGTATGACTTCATCAAAACAGGCAGCTTAAGTGAAATGTACCTTAACAGCTGATAAAGCGACCTAACCCTATAACACAGACCTACTGCACTGTGAAACACCTAACCCTATAACACAGACCTACTGCACTGTGAAACACCTAACCCTAGAATACAGACCTACTGCACTGTGAAACACCTAACCCTAGAATACAGACCTACTGCACTGTGAAACACCTAACCCTATAACACAGACTTACTGCACTGTGAAACACCTAACCCTATAACACAGACCTACTGCACTGTGAAACACCTAACCCTATAACACAGACTTACTGCACTGTGAAACACCTAACCCTAGAATATAGACCTACTGCACTGTGAAACACCTAACCCTAGAATACAGACTTACTGCACTGTGAAACACCTAACCCTATAACACAGACCTACTGCACTGTGAAACACCTAACCCTAAAACACAGACTTACTGTACTGTGAAACACCTAACCCTATAACACAGACTTACTGCACTGTGAAACACCTAACCCTAGAATACAGACCTACTGCACTGTGAAACACCTAACCCTAGAATACAGACTTACTGTACTGTGAAACATCTAACCCTAGAATACAGACTTACTGCACTGTGAAACACCTAACCCTAGAATACAGACTTACTGTACTGTGAAACACCTAACCCTAAAACACAGACTTACTGTACTGTGAAACACCTAACCCTAGAATACAGACTTACTGCACTGTGAAACACCTAACCCTAGAATACAGACTTACTGCACTGTGAAACACCTAACCCTAGAATACAGACTGTACTGTACTGTGAAACACCTAACCCTAGAATACAGACTTACTGTACTGTGAAACACCTAACCCTATAACACAGACTTACTGTACTGTGAAACACCTAACCCTATAACATACAGACTTACTGCACTGTGAAACACCTAACCCTAGAATACAGACTTACTGCACTGTGAAACACCTAACCCTAGAATACAGACTTACTGCACTGTGAAACACCTAACCCTAGAATACAGACTTACTGCATTGTGAAACACCTAACCCTAGAATACAGACTGTACTGTACTGTGAAACACCTAACCATAGAATACAGACTTACTGTACTGTGAAACACCTAACCCTAGAATACAGACTTACTGTACTGTGAAACACCTAACCCTAGAATACAGACTTACTGCACTGTGAAACACCTAACCCTAGAATGCAGACTGTACTGTACTGTGAAACACCTAACCCTAGAATACAGACTTACTGCACTGTGAAACACCTAACCCTAGAATACAGACTTACTGCACTGTGAAACACCTAACCCTAGAATACAGACTTACTGCACTGTGAAACACCTAACCCTAGAATACAGACTTACTGTACTGTGAAACACCTAACCCTAGAATACAGACTTACTGCACTGTGAAACACCAGTTCAACAACAAACATGTCTCTCTGGAGCCAGAAAGAATCACATCTTAAAGTGAAGGAACTCTCTTCTCCAGCCACAATACCTTACTGCTCTGTCATAGACTTACTACTCTGTCATAGACTTACTGCTCTGTCATAGACTTACTACTCTGTCATAGACTTACTACTCTGTCATAGACTTACTGCTCTGTCATAGACTTACTGCTCTGTCATAGACTTACTGCTCTGTCATAGACTTACTACTCTGTCATAGACTTACTGCTCTGTCATAGACTTACTGCTCTGTCATAGACTTACTGCTCTGTCATAGACTTACTACTCTGTCATAGACTTACTATTCTGTCATAGACTTACTACTCTGTCATAGACTTACTACTGTCATAGACTTACTACTCTGTCATAGACTTACTGCTCTGTCATAGACTTACTACTCTGTCATAGACTTACTGCTCTGTCATAGACTTACTACTCTGTCATAGACTTACTGCTCTGTCATAGACTTACTACTCTGTCATAGACTTACTACTCTGTCATAGACTTACTGCTCTGTCATAGACTTACTACTCTGTCATAGACTTACTGCTCTGTCATAGACTTACTGCTCTGTCATAGACGTACTGCTCTGTCATAGACGTACTACTCTGTCATAGACTTACTGCTCTGTGAAACACCTAACCCTAGAATACAGACTTACTGCACTGTGAAACACCTAACCCTAGAATACAGACTGTACTGTGAAACACCTAACCATAGAATACAGACTTACTGTACTGTGAAACACCTAACCCTAGAATACAGACTTACTGTACTGTGAAACACCTAACCCTAGAATACAGACTTACTGCACTGTGAAACACCTAACCCTAGAATACAGACTGTACTGTACTGCGAAACACCTAACCCTAGAATACAGACTTACTGCACTGTGAAACACCTAACCCTAGAATACAGACTTACTGCACTGTGAAACACCTAACCCTAGAATACAGACTTACTGCACTGTGAAACACCTAACCCTAGAATACAGACTTACTGTACTGTGAAACACCTAACCCTAGAATACAGACTTACTGCACTGTGAAACACCAGTTCAACAACAAACATGTCTCTCTGGAGCCAGAAGGAATCACATCTTAAAGTGAAGGAACTCTCTTCTCCAGCCACAATACCTTACTGCTCTGTCATAGACTTACTACTCTGTCATAGACTTACTACTCTGTCATAGACTTACTGCTCTGTCATAGACTTACTGCTCTGTCATAGACTTACTGCTCTGTCATAGACTTACTGCTCTGTCATAGACTTACTGCTCTGTCATAGACTTACTGCTCTGTCATAGACTTACTGCTCTGTCATAGACTTACTGCTCTGTCATAGACTTACTACTTTGTCATAGACTTACTATTCTGTCATAGACTTACTACTCTGTCATAGACTTACTGCTCTGTCATAGACTTACTGCTCTGTCATAGACTTACTACTCTGTCATAGACTTACTACTCTGTCATAGACTTACTGCTCTGTCATAGACTTACTGCTCTGTCATAGACTTACTACTCTGTCATAGACTTACTGCTCTGTCATAGACTTACTGCTCTGTCATAGACGTACTACTCTGTCATAGACTTACTGCTCTGTCATAGACTTACTACTCTGTCATAGACTTACTGCTCTGTCATAGACGTACTACTCTGTCATAGACTTACTGCTCTGTCATAGACTTACTGCTCTGTCATAGACTTACTGCTCTGTCATAGACTTACTACTCTGTCATAGAAGCAAATGCTAACTAATGCATGGATCTCCACCTAGGTGGATGTGGAACTGCATAGAGGACCAATGAGTCCATTGGCAGTTGGCAGCCAAGTTGGCCATCTGTTGAGGAGGATCCCCGTTGGCCATCTGAGGAGGATCCCCCGTTGGCCATCTGTTGAGGAGGTCCCCCGTTGGCCATCTGTTGAGGAGGTCCCCCGTTGGCCATCTGTTGAGGAGGACCCCCGTTGGCCATCTGTTGAGGAGGTCCCCCGTTGGCCATCTGTTGAGGCGGTCCCCCGTTGGCCATGTGTTGAGGAGGACCCCCGTTGGCCATCTGTTGGGGAGGTCCCCCGTTGGCCATGTGTTGGGGAGGTCCCCCGTTGGCCATGTGTTGAGGAGGTCCCCCGTTGGCCATCTGTTGAGGAGGTCCCCCGTTGGCCATCTGTTGAGGTGGTCCCCCGTTGGCCATCTGTTGAGGAGGTCCCCCGTTGGCCATCTGTTGGGGAGGTCCCCCGTTGGCCATCTGTTGAGGAGGTCCCCCTATGGCCATCTGTTGAGGAGGTCCCCCGTTGGCCATCTGTTGAGGAGGTCCCCCGTTGGCCATCTGTTGAGGAGGTCCCCCGTTGGCCATGTGTTGAGGAGGTCCCCCGTTGGCCATGTGTTGGGGAGGTCCCCCGTTGGCCATCTGTTGAGGAGGTCCCCCTATGGCCATCTGTTGAGGAGGTCCCCCGTTGGCCATCTGTTGAGGAGGTCCCCCGTTGGCCATCTGTTGAGGAGGTCCCCCGTTGGCCATGTGTTGAGGAGGTCCCCCGTTGGCCATGTGTTGGGGAGGTCCCCCGTTGGCCATCTGTTGGGGAGGTCCCCCGTTGGCCATGTGTTGGGAAGGTCCCCCCGTTGGCCATGTGCATGTTTCTCTACTGCTCTATTCTCTAGGCTAGAGGTTAAGAGCGTTGGGCCAGTAATGGAAAGTTCGCTGGTTTGAATTCCTGAGCAGACTAGGTGAAATATGTTAACGTCCCCTTGAGCAAGGCACTTAACCCTAATTGCTCCTGTAAGTCGCTCTGGATAAGAATGTCGACTAAATGAGTAAAATGTTCATGTAAAATGGTGAGACAGAACACTGCTGCCAAGACCAAAAACCAAGCACCCAAGCACTTCCTACCACTGGGACGTCTTGGTAACACACTAGTAAGTAAACATGGGGAGGGGGAGGAGAATTAGTCTGGACGGGCAGGGTGGGTGGTTCTTGGTGAGACACAGAACTGAGGTGGGCATGACAGGACAGCTGACTAATACGCCACACAAGCTGTGTCCCAAATGGCACACTTCTCCCTAAATAGTGCACTACTTTTGACCAGGGTCCCATAAGGCATCCCATAGAGCTCTGGTCAATAGTAGTGTACTACATAGTGAATAGGGTGCCATTAAGGGTGCCATTAGGGAGGCAGACACAGTCAAAGGAGCCTGGATTTCAAACAGGAGATGCTGTTATAGAAGCAGAGAGCACACTTCAAATCCAGGGCTTTCAATTCACACGCCAAATGACAAGGACTGAGAGAAATTAGGAATAAAAAGGTTATTTACCCTCTCCTCTAGTTCAATATACTCTAACCTCAGTCTATCTCGCTGCTCCTGTACATGGAAAGCCTTCAAAGCAAGGCACAGAGTAATAGAGGTTCAGTGCAGACAGGTCAGGAGAACAGAACGGGAACGGGACAGGAGAACGGGACAGGAGAACGGGACAGGAGAACGGGACAAGAGAATAGAACAGGACAGGAGAATAGAACAGGACAGGAGAATAGAACAGGACAGGAGAATAGGACAGGACAGGAGAATAGAACAGGACAGGAGAATAGGACAGGACAGGATAATAGAACAGGACAGGAGAATAGGACAGGACAGGAGAACGGGACAGGAGAACGGGACAGGAGAACAGAACGGGACAGGAGAACAGGACAAGAGAAACGGGACAGGAGAATAGAACAGGACAGGAGAATAGAACAGGACAGGAGAATAGAACAGGACAGGAGAATAGAACAGGACAGGACAGGAGATTAGGACAGGACAGGAGAATATAACAGGACTGGAGAATAGAACAGGACAGGAGAATAGAACAGGACAGGAGAATAGAACAGGACAGGAGAATAGAACAGGAGAATAGAACAGGAGAATAGAACAGGACAGGAGAACAGGACAGGAGAATAGAACAGGAGAATAGAACAGGACAGGAGAACAGGACAGGAGAATAGAACAGGACAGGACATTAGGACAGGAAAATAGAACAGGACAGGAGAATAGAACAGGAGAATAGAACAGGAGAATAGGACAGGAGAATAGGACAGGACAGGAGATTAGGACAGGAGAATAGAACAGGACAGGAGAACAGGACAGGAGAATAGAACAGGACAATGTTATCAAATAGAAGAGAGAACAGACATAGTGAACACAGTACTCGGTTGTAGAATACCAGAATGAAGAAAACCTGGATGCCATTAGGTTTTAGTGGAAGGAGCCTAAATGGAATGCCGTCCTACCGCGATTAAGGGGACTGTCACCAAGAAGTCTTCATGGGTCCAACAGACTCCAAATTCGGGTCCTAAAAATCTGACTTTTGTCTCAGATCTGGGTTGGGTCTGATATAATTGCCAAGGGTCTCGGGTATGTGTAAAAAATAAAAATGGTATTTACCGACCAGACCCGTCGTCTGTTCATTTAATTTAATGTGCGTGACGTGGTGAGAACTGCGTGAGCTTGTTATCTGTGTCAGCCAATTGCAACTCAATAAAACGTATAGCTTATGTGTCCTGCTGAAAGCGGTTCTGGCTGCTCACCTCACGTACACCTGCTGCTGAGGAGAGAGAGTGAAAGGAGTCCTGACCTAGGCTACTGTTGACTGGGAAGATGGAGGCCTTTTTCATTGACGTAAAACATAAATTAGAGAAGAAAGAGGACAGTGAAAAGAAGCCGACAAGCGGAATGTCCTCGGGTACAAACGTTTTAATATGGTGGTGGACAAACGAGATGAACGTTGGCCAATGAACGTTGGCCAATGAACGTTGGCCAATGAACGGTGGCCAATGAACGGTGGCCAATGAACGGTGGCCAATGAACGGTGGCCAATGAACGGTGGCCAATGAACGTGTGCAGCTTGTGTTTGGAGGTTTGACGCAATAGTATTTATTATAATTTGTTTTAATCATCATTATTATTATTGTATATCATTATTACTATTTTATGCCTATTTAAGAATCTAGGAACCGTTTTTTAAACAAGTTCTTTATTAAAATATGCAACAAATGTTTTTAAGATGTTTTTAAGTTTAGACTGTAATGTTTGATGTTTTTAAGTTTAGACTGTAATGTTTGATGTTTTTAAGTTTAGACTGTAATGTTTGATGTTTTTAAGTTTAGACTGTAATGTTTGATGTTTTTAAGTTTAGACTGTAATGTTTGATGTTTTTAAGTTTAGACTGTAATGTTTGATGTTTTTAAGTTTAGACTGTAATGTTTGATGTTTTTAAGTTTAGACTGTAATGTTTGATGTTTTTAAGTTTAGACTGTAATGTTTGATGTTTTTAAGTTTAGACTGTAATGTTTGATGTTTTTAAGTTTAGACTGTAATGTTTGATGTTTTTAAGTTTAGACTGTAATGTTTGATGTTTTTAAGTTTAGACTGTAATGTTTGATGTTTTTAAGTTTAGACTGTAATGTTTGATGTTTTTAAGTTTAGACTGTAATGTTTGATGTTTTTAAGTTTAGACTGTAATGTTTGATGTTTTTAAGTTTAGACTGTAATGTTTGATGTTTTTAAGTTTAGACTGTAATGTTTGATGTTTTTAAGTTTAGACTGTAATGTTTGATGTTTTTAAGTTTAGACTGTAATGTTTGATGTTTTTAAGTTTAGACTGTAATGTTTGATGTTTTTAAGGACGAGTAACTGTGGATCATTTGGCCAATGGTGTTCCGATATCGATGGTGCTGGCAGGACCCAGTCGGAGGTGACTTTCTCTCCCTCTTTCTACTCTCAGATCTGAACAGGTCTGAACCGGTCTGAACCGGTCTGAACTGGTCTGTACTGGTCTGAACCGGTCTGAACTGGTCTGAACCGGTCTGAACTGGTCTGAACTGGTCTGAACCAGTCTGAACTGGTCTGAACCAGTCTGGTCTGAACCGGTCTGAACCGGTCTGAACCGGTCTGAACCAGTCTGAACCGGTCTGAACTGGTCTGTTTGGTTCTGTTTTTCCACAGGCCTTTACGGAACGGGTCTCAAGGTCCATTCGGAAACGCGTCTCCATTTAAAGATAAATAAATAATGTATTTATGCATATCGGGATCGGGTGGGAAAGACACAGATTTATTTCAGGAACGAACGGGTCCAACTATTTTAGACCAGTGAAGACCTTAACCGTTAACTTTTACCCCTGGTATTCATATGGAGGTTTTAACCATTGTACTGAGGATATTTATTCCAACAACCGTTATAACTGACTTACTTTCAACTATAGGACACCATCGTGAACCCATGACCTTCTACTATGGCTGTACAGTATCTAGTTGAAGGCAGAGACAACATTGGTCACGTAAAGGAATAAACCCAAAACTTAAGGCCAACCTGCATGTCCAGCTCGTGACATCTCTGTGCGATCTCCTCCTTGGTGGCTAGAGCCTCGTTCAAATCCTCCACCGTCTTCTTCAGCTAAAAATACAACTAGTATGTCAATTAACATGGAATTAACATGGACAAATACAAATAACACGATTTTAGTGTAAGACACAGTGTAATGTAGCAAGAGAACATTCTCCGTAACGTCTCACCTGTCTATCGATGTCGGCGTACGAGTCGTTTCCTCCCATTACAGGACACTCTTTGCTCATCAGCTACAACAGAGAGAATCATACACAGTGTGATGTCATCTGTTATAACACATGGAGATCAGACACAGTGTGATGTCATCTGTTATAACACATGGATACTCTAGACAGTGTAGTATGTCATATAAGGACACAGGAAATGGATCTCTAGAGTAAAAAACACAGCCATTTGAAATGTTTACAAAGGCTTACCTCCTGAATGGCTGTCATGACAACATGTTGAACAGATTCCTCCAGCATCATTATGGTCTGGATGTATTCTACAGGGGCAGAGGAAGACAGCATGAATGAAGAAGAAAGAAGCACCCGCAGTGTCACAATGACAAGAACTGAATGTGATAAAGCCGAGAGATAAGCTGGAAGCCTCATCTTACACACTTCCTCAACTGAACTCTGTGTCCTGTCTCTAGGACAGGGCTGTGTACTGTCTCTAGGACAGGGCTGTGTACTGTCTCTAGGACAGGGCTGTGTACTGTCTCTAGGACAGGGCTGTGTCCTGTCTCTAGGACCGGGCTGTGTCCTGTCTCTAGGACCGGGCTGTGTCCTGTCTCTAGGACCGGGCTGTGTCCTGTCTCTAGGACAGGGTTGTGTACTGTCTCTAGACTCTAGGACCAGGCTGTGTACTGTCTCTAGGACCAGACTGTGTACTGTCTCTAGGACAGGGCTGTGTACTGTCTCTAGACTCTAGGACCAGGCTGTGTACTGTCTCTAGGACCAGGCTGTGTACTGTCTCTAGGACAAGGCTGTGTCCAATAATAACTCTAGGACCAGGCTGTGTACTGTCTCTAGGACAGGGCTGTGTCCTGTCTCTAGGACCAGGCTGTGTACTGTCTCTAGGACCGGGCTGTGTCCTGTCTCTAGGACCGGGCTGTGTCCTGTCTCTAGGACCGGGCTGTGTCCTGTCTCTAGGACCGGGCTGTGTCCTGTCTCTAGGACAGGGTTGTGTACTGTCTCTAGACTCTAGGACCAGGCTGTGTACTGTCTCTAGGACCAGGCTGTGTACTGTCTCTAGGACAGGGCTATGTACTGTCTCTAGACTCTAGGACCAGGCTGTGTACTGTCTCTAGGACCAGGCTGTGTACTGTCTCTAGACTCTAGGACAAGGCTGTGTACTGTCTCTAGGACAAGGCTGTGTACTGTCTCTAGGACCAGGCTGTGTACTGTCTCTAGGACAAGGCTGTGTACTGTCTCTAGGACAGGGTTGTGTACTGTCTCTAGGACAGGGTTGTGTACTGTCTCTAGGACAGCGTTGTATACTGTCTCTAGACTCTAGGACCAGGCTGTGTACTGTCTCTAGGACCAGGCTGTGTACTGTCTCTAGGACAGGGCTGTGTACTGTCTCTAGACTCTAGGACCAGGCTGTGTACTGTCTCTAGGACCAGGCTGTGTACTGTCTCTAGGACCAGGCTGTGTACTGTCTCTAGGACCAGGCTGTGTACTGTCTCTAGACTCTAGGACAAGGCTGTGTACTGTCTCTAGGACCAGGATGTGTACTGTCTCTAGGACAAGGCTGTGTACTGTCTCTAGGTCAGGGCTGTGTACTGTCTCTAGGACCAGGCTGTGTACTGTCTCTAGGACCAGGCTGTGTACTGTCTCTAGGACCAGGCTGTGTACTGTTTCTAGGACCAGGCTGTGTCCTGTCTCTAGGACCAGGCTGTGTACTGTCTCTAGGACCAGGCTGTGTACTGTTTCTAGGACCAGGCTGTGTACTGTCTCTAGGACCAGGCTGTGTACTGTCTCTAGGACAGGGCTGTGTACTGTCTCTAGGACAGGGCTGTGTACTGTCTCTAGGACCAGGCTGTGTACTGTCTCTAGGACCAGGCTGTGTACTGTCTCTAGGACAGGGCTGTGTACTGTCTCTAGGACAGGGCTGTGTACTGTCTCTAGACTCTAGGACCAGGCTGTGTACTGTCTCTAGGACCAGGCTGTGTACTGTCTCTAGGTCAGGGCTGTGTACTGTCTCTAGGACCAGGCTGTGTACTGTCTCTAGGACCAGGCTGTGTACTGTCTCTAGGACAGGGCTGTGTACTGTCTCTAGGACAAGGCTGTGTACTGTCTCTAGGACAAGGCTGTGTACTGTCTCTAGGACAGGGTTGTGTACTGTCTCTAGGACAGGGTTGTGTACTGTCTCTAGGACAGGGTTGTGTACTGTCTCTAGGACAGGGTTGTGTACTGTCTCTAGGACAGGGTTGTGTACTGTCTCTAGACTCTAGGACCAGGCTGTGTACTGTCTCTAGGACCAGGCTGTGTACTGTCTCTAGGACAGGGCTGTGTACTGTCTCTAGACTCTAGGACCAGGCTGTGTACTGTCTCTAGGACCAGGCTGTGTACTGTCTCTAGGACCAGGCTGTGTACTGTCTCTAGGACCAGGCTGTGTACTGTCTCTAGACTCTAGGACAAGGCTGTGTACTGTCTCTAGGACCAGGCTGTGTACTGTCTCTAGGACAAGGCTGTGTACTGTCTCTAGGTCAGGGCTGTGTACTGTCTCTAGGACCAGGCTGTGTACTGTCTCTAGGACCAGGCTGTGTACTGTCTCTAGGACCAGGCTGTGTACTGTCTCTAGGACAAGGCTGTGTACTGTCTCTAGGACAGGGCTGTGTACTGTCTCTAGGACAGGGTTGTGTACGGTCTCTAGGACCAGGCTGTGTACTGTCTCTAGGACCAGGCTGTGTACTGTCTCTAGGACAGGGCTGTGTACTGTCTCTAGGACAGGGCTGTGTACTGTCTCTAGACTCTAGGACAAGGCTGTGTACTGTCTCTAGGACCAGGCTGTGTACTGTCTCTAGGACCAGGCTGTGTACTGTCTCTAGGACCAGGCTGTGTACTGTCTCTAGGACCAGGCTGTGTACTGTCTCTAGGACCAGGCTGTGTACTGTCTCTAGGACCAGGCTGTGTACTGTCTCTAGGACCAGGCTGTGTACTGTCTCTAGGACAGGGCTGTGTACTGTCTCTAGGACAGGGTTGTGTACTGTCTCTAGGACCAGGCTGTGTCCTGTCTCTAGGACCAGGCTGTGTACTGTCTCTAGGACCAGGCTGTGTCCTGTCTCTAGGACCAGGCTGTGTCCTGTCTCTAGGACCAGGCTGTGTACTGTCTCTAGGACCGGGCTGTGTCCTGTCTCTAGGACCGGGCTGTGTCCTGTCTCTAGGACCGGGCTGTGTCCTGTCTCTAGGACCGGGCTGTGTACTGTCTCTAGGACCGGGCTGTGTACTGTCTCTAGGACCAGGCTGTGTACTGTCTCTAGGACCAGGCTGTGTACTGTCTCTAGGACCAGGCTGTGTACTGTCTCTAGGACCAGGCTGTGTACTGTCTCTAGGACCAGGCTGTGTACTGTCTCTAGGACCAGGCTGTGTACTGTCTCTAGGACAGGGCTGTGTACTGTCTCTAGACTCTAGGACAAGGCTGTGTACTGTCTCTAGGACCAGGCTGTGTACTGTCTCTAGGACCAGGCTGTGTACTGTCTCTAGGACCAGGCTGTGTACTGTCTCTAGGACCAGGCTGTGTACTGTCTCTAGGACCAGGCTGTGTACTGTCTCTAGGACCAGGCTGTGTACTGTCTCTAGGACCAGGCTGTGTACTGTCTCTAGGACAGGGCTGTGTACTGTCTCTAGGACAGGGTTGTGTACTGTCTCTAGGACCAGGCTGTGTCCTGTCTCTAGGACCAGGCTGTGTACTGTCTCTAGGACCAGGCTGTGTACTGTCTCTAGGACCAGGCTGTGTACTGTCTCTAGACTCTAGGACCAGGCTGTGTCCAATAATAACTCTAGGACAAACATATTGCTCACCTGCTGGAGAGGGAAAAGAGAGAGCCATGGAAGTTTTGATCACGGAAATAAAAGTCCTGAAAACAAATTGCTTCCCTATGAAGCTAGAGCTATGAAGAAAGAAAACTCCAGGTTTTGGTGCAGGTACAGCAAACCAGCGCACAAATAAAACGGCGATATTCTCAAAGACAGACAGACAGACAGACAGACAGACAGAGAGACAGACAGAGAGAGAGAGAGAGAGACAGACACAGACAGACAGACAGACAGACAGACAGACACAGACAGACAGACAGAGACAGACAGAGAGAGACAGAGAGAGACAGAGAGAGACAGACCGACAGACCTTGTTTCTGCTCACAGTTGACAGCACAGCCTAGTATGAGTTGCAGCATCCTGCCCAGCTCTGCAGCGTCTGAGTGTTCTCCTATCAGGTTGATGTCTGGCAGAGTGAAGTCATTGATCTGCTGTTGAAGGACCTCCTGGTTGTAGTCCAGTATACCTTTCAGCACCTTCTTTAGATTACTGATCTGAAAGGGAGGAGGGAAGAGGTGACATTGGGACTGTGGCACTGACAAGGGCTTTAGAGTAGATGGCAGCAACACATAAAGACAATGTATTAAAACGACCATCATGTATCATCGTCGACATCATCATCATCATCATCATCATCATCATCATACCTTTAGCCGCCAGTTATCTCCCACCTCGGGCTTGATCCTACTGATCCAGTTGTCAGTGAAATACACAATGTCTCTGGAGGAGAGAAAGGTAAGTGGTCACATATGGGAGAAAGAAAGTGAAGATAGAAGACACAATGCCCAGACACAATGCCCAGACACAATGCCTAACTACAACACCTAGCTACAACGCCTAGCTACAACGCCTAGCCACAACGCCTAGCTACAACGCCTAGCTACAACGCCTAGCTAGAACGCCTAGCCACAACGCCTAGCCACAACGCCTAGCCACAATGCCTAGCCACAACGCCTAGCTACAATGCCTAGCTACAACGCCTAGCCACAACGCCTAACTACAACGCCTAGCCACAACGCCTAGCCACAACGCCTAGCCACAACGCCTAACCACAACGCCTAGCCACAACGCCTAGACACAACGCCTAGCCACAACGCCTAGCCACAACGCCTAGACACAACGCCTAGCCACAACGCCTAGCCACAACGCCTAGCCACAACGCCTAGCCACAACGCCTAGCCACAACGCCTAGCCACAACGCCTAGCCACAACGCCAAGCCACAACGCCTAACTACAACGCCTAGCCACAACGCCTAGCCACAACGCCTAGCCACAACGCCTAGCCACAACGCCTAGCCACAACGCCTAGCTACAACGCCTAACTACAACGCCTAGCCACAACGCCTAGCCACAACGCCTAGCCACAACGCCTAGCCACAACGCCTAGACACAACGCCTAGCCACAACGCCTAGCTACAACGCCTAGCTACAACGCCTAGCCACAACGCCTAACTACAACGCCTAGCCACAACGCCTAGACACAACGCCTAGCTACAACGCCTAGCTACAACGCCTAGCCACAACGCCCAGACACAATGCCCAGCTACAACACCTAGCTACAACGCCTAGCTACAACGCCTAGCCACAACGCCTAGCCACAACGCCTAGCCACAACGCCTAGCCACAACGCCTAACTACAACGCCTAGCCACAACGCCTAGCTACAACGCCTAGCCACAACGCCTAGCCACAACACCTAGCCACAACGCCTGACTACAACGCCTAGCTACAACGCCTAGCCACAACGCCTAGCCACAACACCTAGCCACAACGCCTGACTACAACGCCTAGCCACAACGCCTAGCCACAACGCCTAGCCACAACGCCTAACTACAACACCTAGCTACAACGCCTAGCTACAACGCCTAGCCACAACGCCTAGCTACAACGCCTAGCTACAACGCCTAGCTAGAACGCCTAGCCACAACGCCTAGCCACAACGCCTAGCCACAATGCCTAGCCACAACGCCTAGCTACAATGCCTAGCCACAACGCCTAACTACAACGCCTAGCCACAACGCCTAGCCACAACGCCTAGCCACAACGCCTAACCACAACGCCTAGCCACAACGCCTAGACACAACGCCTAGCCACAACGCCTAGCCACAACGCCTAGACACAACGCCTAGCCACAACGCCTAGCCACAACGCCTAGCCACAACGCCTAGCCACAACGCCTAACTACAACGCCTAGCCACAACGCCTAGCCACAACGCCTAGCCACAACGCCTAGCCACAACGCCTAGCTACAACGCCTAACTACAACGCCTAGCCACAACGCCTAACTACAACGCCTAGCCACAACGCCTAGACACAACGCCTAGCTACAACGCCTAGCTACAACGCCTAGCCACAACGCCCAGACACAACGCCCAGCTACAACTCCTAGCTACAACGCCTAGCTACAACGCCTAGCCACAACGCCTAGCTACAACGCCTAGCTACAACGCCTAGCCACAACGCCTAGCCACAACGCCTAGCCACAACGCCTAGCCACAACGCCTAGCCACAACGCCTAACTACAACGCCTAGCCACAACGCCTAGCTACAACGCCTAGCCACAACGCCTAGCCACAACACCTAGCCACAACGCCTGACTACAACGCCTAGCCACAACGCCTAGCCACAACGCCTAGCCACAACGCCTAGCTACAACGCCTAGCCACAACGCCTAGACACAACGCCTAGCAACAACGCCTAGCTACAACGCCTAGACACAACGCCTAGCTACAACGCCTAGCCACAACGCCTAGCTACAAGGCCTAGCCACAACGCCTAGCCACAACGCCTAGCCACAACGCCTAGCCACAACGCCTAGCCACAACGCCAAGCCACAACGCCTAACTACAACGCCTAGCCACAACGCCTAGCCACAACGCCTAGCCACAACGCCTAACTACAACGCCTAGCTACAACGCCTAGCTACAACGCCTAGCTACAACGCCTAGCCACAACGCCTAGCCACAACGCCTAGCCACAACGCCTAACTACAACGCCTAGCCACAAC
The DNA here is from genome assembly GCF_045791955.1 of Oncorhynchus clarkii lewisi. Lineage (NCBI taxonomy): Eukaryota > Metazoa > Chordata > Actinopteri > Salmoniformes > Salmonidae > Oncorhynchus > Oncorhynchus clarkii. Next base: position 96,505 of record NW_027261088.1, read on the forward strand.
GCCTAGACACAACGCCTAGCCACAACGCCTAGCTACAACGCCTAGCTACAACGCCTAACTACAACGCCTAGCCACAACGCCTAGACACAACGCCTAGCTACAACGCCTAGCTACAACGCCTAGCCACAATGCCCAGACACAATGCCCAGCTACAACACCTAGCTACAACGCCTAGCTACAACGCCTAGCCACAACGCCTAGCTACAACGCCTAGCCACAACGCCTAGCCACAACGCCTAGCCACAACGCCTAGCCACAACGCCTAGCCACAACGCCTAACTACAACGCCTAGCCACAACGCCTAGCTACAACGCCTAGCCACAACGCCTAGCCACAACACCTAGCCACAACGCCTAACTACAACGCCTAGCCACAACGCCTAGCCACAACGCCTAGCCACAACGCCTAACTACAACGCCTAGCCACAACGCCTAGACACAACGCCTAGCCACAACGCCTAGCCACAACGCCTAGCCACAACGCCTAGACACAACGCCTAGCTACAACGCCTAGCCACAACGCCTAGCCACAACGCCTAGCCACAACGCCTAACTACAACGCCTAGCCACAACGCCTAGCCACAACGCCTAGCCACAACGCCTAGCCACAACGCCTAACTACAACGCCTAGCCACAACGCCTAACTACAACGCCTAGCTACAACGCCTAACTAAAACGCCTAGCTACAACGCCTAGCCACAATGCCTAACTACAACGCCTAGCCACAACGCCTAGACACAACGCCTAGCCACAACGCCTAGCCACAACGCCTAGCCACAACGCCTAACTACAACGCCTAGCCACAACGCCTAGCCACAACGCCTAGCCACAACGCCTAACTAAAACGCCTAGCCACAACGCCTAGACACAACGCCTAGCCACAACGCCTAGCTACAACGCCTAGACACAACGCCTAGACACAACGCCTAACTACAACGCCTAGCCACAACGCCTAACTACAACGCCTAGCCACAACGCCTAGCCACAACGCCTAGCCACAACGCCTAGCTACAACGCCTAGCTACAACGCCTAACCACAACGCCTAGCCACAACGCCTAGCCACAACGCCTAGCCACAACGCCTAGCCACAACGCCTAGCCACAACGCCTAGCCACAACGCCTAGCCACAACGCCTAGCCACAACGCCTAGCCACAACGCCTAGCCACAACGCCTAGCTACAACGCCTAGCCACAACGCCTAGCTACAACGCCTAGCCACAACGCCTAGCCACAATGCCTAGCCACAACGCCTAGCCACAACGCCTAGCCACAACGCCTAGCCACAACACCTAGCCACAACACCTAGCCACAACGCCTAGCTACAACAACACCTAGCTACAACACCTAGCCACAACACCTAGCCACAACACCTAGCCACAGCACCTTGCCACCAGGTCTAGAAAGAACGCTTAGACACAACCCATAGCCAGCAGGCCTAGCCACCAGGCCTAGCCACAACCCTTAGCCACAACCCTTAGCCACAACCCTTAGCCACAACCCTTAGCCACAACCCTTAGCCACAACACCCACTAAAAGGTTGGTTTGATGGTTAAACAAAATATAACCACTGACACTCACATTTTTTGTAGGGCCTGGGCCATGACGATCCCACTTGTGAGATCGTCCACTGTTCTGCATGGTGCCTCCAATCCAAACGTCTGGATCTAGATGAAAAAGGACAGAAAAACAGAATCATTTCCTGCTATGAAATATTACAGAGATACCCACCGAACCTTAAATGACATTCATCATTACTTGACACCTAGACATCTCCCCTCTTCACAAAGTCTCAAAACATGGCCACTGTACATTCCTAACTTCTTTTTGGAAAAATGGAGCGGAGTTCTACAACGATTAGGTTGAGCCTTGAGCCTACTCTGTCTTCTACCTGATAACATGTTAATACTCCAGGGATGACCTCTCTGTATGTTGAAAACATGTTAATATCCAGGGATGACCTCTCTCTATGTTGATAACATGTTAATACTCCAGGGATGACCTCTCTCTCCATGTTGATAACATGTTAATACTCCAGGGATGACCTCTCTCTCTATGTTGATAACATGTTAATATCCAGGGATGATCTCTCTCTCTCTCCATGTTGATAACATGTTAATATCCAGGGATGGCCTCTCTCTCTCTATGTTGATAACATGTTAATATCCAGGGATGACCTCTCTCTCTATGTTGATAACATGTTAATACTCCAGGGATGACCTCTCTCTCCATGTTGATAACATGTTAATACTCCAGGGATGACCTCTCTCTCTCTCTCTCTCTATGTTGATAACATGTTAATATCCAGGGATGATCTCTCTCTCTCTCTATGTTCATAATATGTTAATAGAGAGAGGTCATCCCTGGAGTATGTTGATAACATGTTAATACTCCGGGGATGACCTCTCTCTCTATGTTGATAACATGTTAATACTCCGGGGATGACCTCTCTCTCTATGTTGATAACATGTTAATACTCCAGGGATGACCTCTCTCTATGTTGATAACATGTTAATACTCCAGGGATGATCTCTCTCTCTCTATGTTGATAACATGTTAATATCCAGGGATGACCTCTCTATGTTGATAACATGTTAATACTCCAGGGATGACCTCTCTCTATGTTGATAACATGTCAATACTCCAGGGATGACCTCTCTATGTTGATAACATGTTAATACTCCAGGGATGACCTCTCTCTCTATGTTGATAACATGTTAATACTCCAGGGATGACCTCTCTCTCTCTATGTTGATAACATGTTAATACTCCAGGGATGACCTCTCTCTCTCTCTATGTTGACAACATGTTAATATCCAGGGATGATCTCTCTCTATGTTGATAACATGTTAATACTCCAGGGATGACCTCTCTCTCTCTATGTTGATAACATGTTAATATCCAGGGATGACCTCTCTCTCTATGTTGATAACATGTTAATATCCAGGGATGACCTCTCTCTCTATGTTGATAACATGTTAATATCCAGGGATGACCTCTCTCTCTCTATGTTCATAACATGTTAATATCCAGGGATGACCTCTCTCTCTCTCTCTCTATGTTGATAACATGTTAATACTCCAGGGATGACCTCTCTCTCTCTATGTTGATAACATGTTAATATCCAGGGATGACCTCTCTCTCTCTATGTTGATAACATGTTAATACTCCAGGGATGACCTCTCTCTCTCTCTATGTTGATAACATGTTAATACTCCAGGGATGACCTCTCTCTCTCTCTATGTTGATAACATGTTAATATCCAGGGATGACCTCTCTCTCTCTCTCTCTATGTTGATAACATGTTAATATCCAGGGATGACCTCTCTCTATGTTGATAACATGTTAATATCCAGGGATGACCTCTCTCTCTCTCTATGTTGATAACATGTTAATATCCAGGGATGACCTCTCTCTCTCTCTCTATGTTGATAACATGTTAATACTCCAGGGATGACCTCTCTCTCTCTCTCTGTTGACAACATGTTAATATCCAGGGATGACCTCTCTCTCTCTCTATGTTGATAACATGTTAATATCCAGGGATGACCTCTCTCTCTCTCTATGTTGATAACATGTTAATACTCCAGGGATGACCTCTCTCTCTCTCTCTGTTGACAACATGTTAATACTCCAGGGATGACCTCTCTCTCTCCATGTTGATAACATGTTAATACTCCAGGGATGACCTCTCTCTCTCTATGTTGATAACATGTTAATACTCCAGGGATGACCTCTCTCTCTCTATGTTGATAACATGTTAATATCCAGGGATGACCTCTCTCTCTCTATGTTGATAACATGTTAATATCCAGGGATGACCTCTCTCTCTCTCTATGTTGATAACATGTTAATATCCAGGGATGACCTCTCTCTCTCTATGTTGATAACATGTTAATACTCCAGGGATGACCTCTCTCTCTCTCTATGTTGATAACATGTTAATATCCAGGGATGACCTCTCTCTCTCTATGTTGATAACATGTTAATATCCAGGGATGACCTCTCTCTCTCTATGTTGATAACATGTTAATATCCAGGGATGACCTCTCTCTCTCTATGTTGATAACATGTTAATATCCAGGGATGACCTCTCTCTATGTTGATAACATGTTAATATCCAGGGATGACCTCTCTTTCTCTATGTTGACAACATGTTAATACTCCAGGGATGACCTCTCTCTATATGTTGATAACATGTTAATATCCAGGGATGACCTCTCTCTCTCTATGTTGATAACATGTTAATACTCCAGGGATGACCTCTCTCTCTCTCTCTATGTTGAAAACATGTTAATATCCAGGGATGACCTCTCTCTCTCTCTATGTTGATAACATGTTAATACTCCAGGGATGACCTCTCTCTCTCTCTCTCTATGTTGACAACATGTTAATACTCCAGGGATGACCTCTCTCTATGTTGATAACATGTTAATATCCAGGGATGACCTCTCTCTCTCTATGTTGATAACATGTTAAAATCCAGGGATGACCTCTCTCTCTCTATGTTGATAACATGTTAATATCCAGGGATGACCTCTCTCTCTCTACGTTGACAACATGTTAATACTCCAGGGATGATCTCTCTCTCTCTCTCTATGTTGATAACATGTTAATATCCAGGGATGACCTCTCTCTCTCTCTATGTTGATAACATGTTAATATCCAGGGATGACCTCTCTCTCTCTATGTTGATAACATGTTAATATCCAGGGATGACCTCTCTCTATGTTGATAACATGTTAATATCCAGGGATGATCTCTCTCTCTCTCTATGTTGACAACATGTTAATACTCCAGGGATGACCTCTCTCTATGTTGACAACATGTTAATACTCCAGGGATGACCTCTCTCTATGTTGATAACATGTTAATACTCCAGGGATGACCTCTCTCTCTCTCTATGTTGACAACATGTTAATACTACAGGGATGATCTCTCTCTCTCTCTATGTTGACAACATGTTAATACTCCAGGGATGATCTCTCTCTATGTTGATAACATGTTAATATCCAGGGATGACCTCTCTCTCTCTCTATGTTGACAACATGTTAATACTCCAGGGATGATCTCTCTCTATGTTGATAACATGTTAATACTCCAGGGATGACCTCTCTCTCTCTATGTTGACAACATGTTAATACTCCAGGGATGACCTCTCTCTCTCTCTCTCTATGTTGACAACATGTTAATACTCCAGGGATGATCTCTCTCTATGTTGATAACATGTTAATACTCCAGGGATGACCTCTCTCTCTATGTTGATACCATGTTAATACTCCAGGGATGACCTCTCTCTATGTTGACAACATGTTAATACTCCAGGGATGACCTCTCTCTCTCTATGTTGATAACATGTTAATACTCCAGGGATGACCTCTCTCTCTCTCTATGTTGACAACATGTTAATACTCCAGGGATGACCTCTCTCTCTCTCTATGTTGATGACATGTTAATACTCCAGGGATGACCTCTCTCTATGTTGATAACATGTTAATACTCCAGGGATGACCTCTCTCTCTCTCTCTATGTTCATAACATGTTAATACTCCAGGGATGACCTCTCTCTCTATGTTGATAACATGTTAATACTCCAGGGATGACCTCTCTCTCTCTCTCTCTCTCTATGTTGATAACATGTTAATATCCAGGGATGATCTCTCTCTCTCTATGTTGATAACATGTTAATATCCAGGGATGACCTCTCTCTCTCTCTCTCTCTATGTTGATAACATGTTAATATCCAGGGATGACCTCTCTCTCCCTATGTTGATAACATGTTAATACTCCAGGGATGACCTCTCTCTCTCTCTCTGTTGACAACATGTTAATATCCAGGGATGACCTCTCTCTCTCCATGTTGATAACATGTTAATACTCCAGGGATGACCTCTCTCTCTATGTTGACAACATGTTAATATCCAGGGATGACCTCTCTCTCTCTATGTTGATAACATGTTAATATCCAGGGATGACCTCTCTCTCTCTATGTTGATAACATGTTAATATCCAGGGATGACCTCCCTCTCTATGTTGATAACATGTTAATACTCCAGGGATGGCCTCTCTCTCTCTCGATGTTGACAACATGTTAATACTCCAGGGATGACCTCTCTCTATGTTGATAACATGTTAATACTCCAGGGATGACCTCTCTCTCTCTCTATGTTCATAACATGTTAATACTCCAGGGATGACCTCTCTCTCTATGTTGATAACATGTTAATACTCCAGGGATGACCTCTCTCTATGTTGATAACATGTTAATACTCCAGGGATGACCTCTCTCTCTATGTTCATAACATGTTAATACTCCAGGGATGACCTCTCTCTCTATGTTGATAACATGTTAATACTCCAGGGATGACCTCTCTCTCTCTCTCTCTCTCTATGTTGATAACATGTTAATATCCAGGGATGATCTCTCTCTCTCTCTCTCTATGTTGATAACATGTTAATATCCAGGGATGACCTCTCTCTATGTTGATAACATGTTAATATCCAGGGATGACCTCTCTCTCTCTCCATGTTGATAACATGTTAATATCCAGGGATGACCTCTCTCTCTATGTTGATAACATGTTAATATCCAGGGATGACCTCTCTCTCTCTCTATGTTGACAACATGTTAATATCCAGGGATGACCTTTCTATGTTGACAAAATGTTAATACTCCAGGGATGATCTCTCTCTCTCTCTCTCTCTCTCTCTATGTTGAAAACATGTTAATACTCCAGGGATGACCTCTCTCTCTCTATGTTGACAACATGTTAATACTCCAGGGATGATCTCTCTCTCTCTCTATGTTGACAACATGTTAATATCCAGGGATGACCTCTCTCTCTCCATGTTGATAACATGTTAATACTCCAGGGATGACCCCTCTCTCTATGTTGATAACATGTTAATACTCCAGGGATGACCTCTCTCTATGTTGATAACATGTTAATACTCCAGGGATGACCTCTCTCTCTCTATGTTGATAACATGTTAATACTCCAGGGATGACCCCTCTCTCTATGTTGATAACATGTTAATATCCAGGGATGACCTCTCTCTCTCTATGTTGACAACATGTTAATACTACAGGGATGATCTCTCTCTCTCTATATGTTGACAACATGTTAATATCCAGGGATGACCTCTCTCTCTCTCTATGTTGACAACATGTTAATACTCCAGGGATGATCTCTCTCTCTCTATGTTGATAACATGTTAATACTCCAGGGATGACCTCTCTCTCTCTCTATGTTGACAACATGTTAATACTACAGGGATGATCTCTCTCTCTCTCTATGTTGACAACATGTTAATACTCCAGGGATGATCTCTCTCTCTCTCTATGTTGATAACATGTTAATACTCCAGGGATGACCTCTCTCTCTCTCTCTATGTTGACAACATGTTAATACTCCAGGGATGACCTCTCTCTCTCTATGTTGATAACATGTTAATACTCCAGGGATGATCTCTCTCTCTCTATGTTGATAACATGTTAATATCCAGGGATGACCTCTCTCTCTATGTTGATAACATGTTAATACTCCAGGGATGACCTCTCTCTCTCTATGTTGATAACATGTTAATACTCCAGGGATGACCTCTCTCTCTCTCTATGTTGATAACATGTTAATATCCAGGGATGACCTCTCTCTCTCTCTATGTTGACAACATGTTAATACTACAGGGATGATCTCTCTCTCTATATGTTGATAACATGTTAATACTCCAGGGATGATCTCTCTCTCTCTATGTTGATAACATGTTAATACTCCAGGGATGATCTCTCTCTCTCTATGTTGATAACATGTTAATATCCAGGGATGATCTCTCTCTCTCTATGTTGACAACATGTTAATACTACAGGGATGATCTCTCTCTCTCTATGTTGACAACATGTTAATACTCCAGGGATGATCTCTCTCTCTCTCTCTATGTTGATAACATGTTAATATCCAGGGATGACCTCTCTCTCTCTCTATGTTGATAACATGTTAATATCCAGGGATGACCTCTCTCTCTCTCTATGTTGATAACATGTTAATATCCAGGGATGACCTCTCTCTCTCTATGTTGATAACATGTTAATATCCAGGGATGACCTCTCTCTCTCTATGTTGATAACATGTTAATATCCAGGGATGACCTCTCTCTCTCTCTATGTTGATAACATGTTAATATCCAGGGATGACCTCTCTCTCTCTATGTTGACAACATGTTAATACTCCAGGGATGACCTCTCTCTCTATGTTGACAACATGTTAATACTCCAGGGATGACCTCTCTCTCTCTCTATGTTGATAACATGTTAATATCCAGGGATGACCTCTCTCTCTCTATGTTGATAACATGTTAATATCCAGGGATGACCTCTCTCTCTCTATGTTGACAACATGTTAATACTCCAGGGATGACCTCTCTCTATGTTGACAACATGTTAATACTCCAGGGATGACCTCTCTCTCAATGTTGATAACATGTTAATATCCAGGGATGATATCTCTCTCTCTCTCTCTATGTTGACAACATGTTAATACTCCAGGGATGACCTCTCTCTATGTTGACAACATGTTAATACTCCAGGGATGACCTCTCTCTATGTTGATAACATGTTAATACTCCAGGGATGACCTCTCTCTCTCTCTCTATGTTGACAACATGTTAATACTCCAGGGATGACCTCTCTCTCTCTCCATGTTGATAACATGTTAATACTCCAGGGATGACCTCTCTCTATGTTGACAACATGTTAATACTCCAGGGATGATCTCTCTCTATGTTGATAACATGTTAATACTCCAGGGATGACCTCTCTCTCTCTATGTTGACAACATGTTAATACTCCAGGGATGACCTCTCTCTCTCTCTCTCTCTATGTTGACAACATGTTAATACTCCAGGGATGATCTCTCTCTATGTTGATAACATGTTAATACTCCAGGGATGACCTCTCTCTCTATGTTGATAACATGTTAATACTCCAGGGATGACCTCTCTCTCTCTCTATGTTGACAACATGTTAATACTCCAGGGATGACCTCTCTCTATGTTGATAACATGTTAATACTCCAGGGATGACCTCTCTCTCTCTATGTTGACAACATGTTAATACTCCAGGGATGACCTCTCTCTCTCTCTATGTTGATGACATGTTAATACTCCAGGGATGACCTCTCTCTATGTTGATAACATGTTAATACTCCAGGGATGACCTCTCTCTCTCTCTATGTTCATAACATGTTAATACTACAGGGATCACCTCTCTCTCTATGTTGATAACATGTTAATACTCCAGGGATGACCTCTCTCTCTCTCTCTCTCTATGTTGATAACATGTTAATATCCAGGGATGATCTCTCTCTCTCTCTATGTTGATAACATGTTAATACTCCAGGGATGACCTCTCTCTCTCTATGTTGATAACATGTTAATATCCAGGGATGACCTCTCTCTATGTTGATAACATGTTAATACTCCAGGGATGACCTCTCTCTCTCTCTATGTTGATAACATGTTAATATCCAGGGATGACCTCTCTCTATGTTGATAACATGTTAATATCCAAGGATGACCTCTCTCTCTCTCTATGTTGATAACATGTTAATACTCCAGGGATGACCTCTCTCTCTCTCTCTGTTGACAACATGTTAATATCCAGGGATGACCTCTCTCTCTCCATGTTGATAACATGTTAATACTCCAGGGATGACCTCTCTCTCTATGTTGACAACATGTTAATACTCCAGGGATGACCTCTCTCTATGTTGATAACATGTTAATACTCCAGGGATGACCTCTCTCTCTAAATTGATAACATGTTAATATCCAGGGATGACCTCTCTCTCTCTATGTTGATAACATGTTAATATCCAGGGATGACCTCTCTCTCTATGTTGATAACATGTTAATATCCAGGGATGACCTCTCTCTCTATGTTGATAACATGTTAATACTCCAGGGATGACCTCTCTCTCTCTCTATGTTCATAACATGTTAATACTCCAGGGATGACCTCTCTCTCTATGTTGATAACATGTTAATACTCCAGGGATGACCTCTCTCTATGTTGATAACATGTTAATACTCCAGGGATGACCTCTCTCTCTCTATGTTCATAACATGTTAATACTCCAGGGATGACCTCTCTCTCTATGTTGATAACATGTTAATACTCCAGGGATGACCTCTCTCTCTCTCTCTCTCTATGTTGATAACATGTTAATACTCCAGGGATGACCTCTCTCTATGTTGATAACATGTTAATATCCAGGGATGACCTCTCTCTCTCTCTATGTTGATAACATGTTAATACTCCAGGGATGACCTCTCTCTCCATGTTGACAACATGTTAATACTCCAGGGATGACCTCTCTCTATGTTGATAACATGTTAATACTCCAGGGATGACCTCTCTCTCTCTATGTTCATAACATGTTAATACTCCAGGGATGCCCTCTCTCTCTATGTTGATAACATGTTAATACTCCAGGGATGACCTCTCTCTCTCTCTCTCTCTATGTTGATAACATGTTAATACTCCAGGGATGACCTCTCTCTATGTTGATAACATGTTAATATCCAGGGATGACCTCTCTCTCTCTCTATGTTGATAACATGTTAATACTCCAGGGATGACCTCTCTCTCCATGTTGACAACATGTTAATACTCCAGGGATGACCCCTCTCTCTATGTTGATAACATGTTAATACTCCAGGGATGACCTCTCTCTATGTTGATAACATGTTAATACTCCAGGGATGACCTCTCTCTCTCTATGTTGATAACATGTTAATACTCCAGGGATGACCCCTCTCTCTATGTTGATAACATGTTAATATCCAGGGATGACCTCTCTCTCTATGTTGATAACATGTTAATATCCAGGGATGACCTCTCTCTATGTTGACAACATGTTAATACTACAGGGATGATCTCTCTCTCTCTCTATGTTGACAACATGTTAATATCCAGGGATGACCTCTCTCTATGTTGACAACATGTTAATACTCCAGGGATGACCTCTCTCTCTCTCTCTATGTTGATAACATGTTAATATCCAGGGATGACCTCTCTCTCTCTCTATGTTGACAACATGTTAATACTACAGGGATGATCTCTCTCTCTCTCTATGTTGATAACATGTTAATACTCCAGGGATGATCTCTCTCTCTCTATGTTGATAACATGTTAATACTCCAGGGATGATCTCTCTCTCTCTCTCTATGTTGATAACATGTTAATATCCAGGGATGACCTCTCTCTCTCTATGTTGATAACATGTTAATATCCAGGGATGACCTCTCTCTCTATGTTGATAACATGTTAATATCCAGGGATGACCTCTCTCTATGTTGACAACATGTTAATACTACAGGGATGATCTCTCTCTCTCTCTATGTTGACAACATGTTAATATCCAGGGATGACCTCTCTCTCTATGTTGACAACATGTTAATACTCCAGGGATGACCTCTCTCTCTCTCTCTATGTTGATAACATGTTAATATCCAGGGATGACCTCTCTCTCTCTCTATGTTGACAACATGTTAATACTACAGGGATGATCTCTCTCTCTCTCTATGTTGATAACATGTTAATACTCCAGGGATGATCTCTCTCTCTCTATGTTGATAACATGTTAATACTCCAGGGATGATCTCTCTCTCTCTCTCTATGTTGATAACATGTTAATATCCAGGGATGACCTCTCTCTCTCTATGTTGACAACATGTTAATATCCAGGGATGACCTCTCTCTCTATGTTGATAACATGTTAATATCCAGGGATGACCTCTCTCTCTCTCTATGTTGACAACATGTTAATACTCCAGGGATGATCTCTCTCTCTCTCTCTATGTTGATAACATGTTAATATCCAGGGATGACCTCTCTCTCTATGTTGATAACATGTTCATATCCAGGGATGACCTCTCTCTCTCTCTCCATGTTGATAACATGTTAATACTCCAGGGATGACCTCTCTCTCTCTATGTTGATAACATGTTAATATCCAGGGATGACCTCTCTCTCTCTCTATGTTGATAACATGTTAATACTCCAGGGATGACCTCTCTCTCTATGTTGATAACATGTTAATACTCCAGGGATGACCTCTCTCTATGTTGATAACATGTTAATACTCCAGGGATGACCTCTCTCTCTATGTTCATAACATGTTAATACTCCAGGGATGACCTCTCTATGTTGATAACATGTTAATACTCCAGGGATGACCTCTCTCTCTCTCTCTCTCTCTATGTTGATAACATGTTAATATCCAGGGATGATCTCTCTCTCTCTCTCTCTCTCTATGTTGATAACATGTTAATATCCAGGGATGACCTCTCTCTATGTTGATAACATGTTAATATCCAGGGATGACCTCTCTCTCTCTCCATGTTGATAACATGTTAATATCCAGGGATGACCTCTCTCTCTATGTTGATAACATGTTAATATCCAGGGATGACCTCTCTCTCTCTCTATGTTGACAACATGTTAATATCCAGGGATGACCTTTCTATGTTGACAAAATGTTAATACTCCAGGGATGATCTCTCTCTCTCTCTCTCTCTATGTTGATAACATGTTAATACTCCAGGGATGACCTCTCTCTCTATGTTGACAACATGTTAATACTCCAGGGATGATCTCTCTCTCTCTCTATGTTGACAACATGTTAATATCCAGGGATGACCTCTCTCTCTCCATGTTGATAACATGTTAATACTCCAGGGATGACCCCTCTCTCTATGTTGATAACATGTTAATACTCCAGGGATGACCTCTCTCTCTCCATGTTGATAACATGTTAATACTCCAGGGATGACCCCTCTCTCTATGTTGATAACATGTTAATACTCCAGGGATGACCCCTCTCTCTATGTTGATAACATGTTAATATCCAGGGATGACCTCTCTCTCTCTATGTTGACAACATGTTAATACTACAGGGATGATCTCTCTCTCTCTATATGTTGACAACATGTTAATATCCAGGGATGACCTCTCTCTCTCTCTATGTTGACAACATGTTAATACTCCAGGGATGATCTCTCTCTCTCTATGTTGATAACATGTTAATACTCCAGGGATGACCTCTCTCTCTCTCTATGTTGACAACATGTTAATACTACAGGGATGATCTCTCTCTCTCTCTCTCTATGTTGACAACATGTTAATACTCCAGGGATGATCTCTCTCTCTCTCTATGTTGATAACATGTTAATACTCCAGGGATGACCTCTCTCTCTCTCTCTATGTTGACAACATGTTAATACTCCAGGGATGACCTCTCTCTCTCTATGTTGATAACATGTTAATACTCCAGGGATGATCTCTCTCTCTCTATGTTGATAACATGTTAATATCCAGGGATGACCTCTCTCTCTATGTTGATAACATGTTAATACTCCAGGGATGACCTCTCTCTCTCTATGTTGATAACATGTTAATACTCCAGGGATGACCTCTCTCTCTCTCTATGTTGATAACATGTTAATATCCAGGGATGACCTCTCTCTCTCTCTATGTTGACAACATGTTAATACTACAGGGATGATCTCTCTCTCTCTATGTTGATAACATGTTAATACTCCAGGGATGATCTCTCTCTCTCTATGTTGATAACATGTTAATACTCCAGGGATGATCTCTCTCTCTCTATGTTGATAACATGTTAATATCCAGGGATGACCTCTCTCTCTCTATGTTGATAACATGTTAATATCCAGGGATGATCTCTCTCTCTCTATGTTGACAACATGTTAATACTACAGGGATGATCTCTCTCTCTCTATGTTGACAACATGTTAATACTCCAGGGATGATCTCTCTCTCTCTCTCTATGTTGATAACATGTTAATATCCAGGGATGACCTCTCTCTCTCTCTATGTTGATAACATGTTAATATCCAGGGATGACCTCTCTCTCTCTATGTTGATAACATGTTAATATCCAGGGATGACCTCTCTCTCTCTCTATGTTGATAACATGTTAATATCCAGGGATGACCTCTCTCTCTCTATGTTGATAACATGTTAATATCCAGGGATGACCTCTCTCTCTCTATGTTGATAACATGTTAATATCCAGGGATGACCTCTCTCTCTCTCTATGTTGATAACATGTTAATATCCAGGGATGACCTCTCTCTCTCTATGTTGACAACATGTTAATACTCCAGGGATGACCTCTCCCTCTATGTTGATAACATGTTAATATCCAGGGATGACCTCTCTCTCTCTATGTTGATAACATGTTAATATCCAGGGATGACCTCTCTCTCTCTATGTTGACAACATGTTAATACTCCAGGGATGACCTCTCTCTATGTTGACAACATGTTAATACTCCAGGGATGACCTCTCTCTCTATGTTGATAACATGTTAATATCCAGGGATGATATCTCTCTCTCTCTCTCTATGTTGACAACATGTTAATACTCCAGGGATGACCTCTCTCTATGTTGACAACATGTTAATACTCCAGGGATGACCTCTCTCTATGTTGATAACATGTCAATACTCCAGGGATGACCTATCTCTCTCTCTCTATGTTGACAACATGTTAATACTCCAGGGATGACCTCTCTCTCTCTCCATGTTGATAACATGTTAATACTCCAGGGATGACCTCTCTCTATGTTGACAACATGTTAATACTCCAGGGATGATCTCTCTCTATGTTGATAACATGTTAATACTCCAGGGATGACCTCTCTCTCTCTATGTTGACAACATGTTAATACTCCAGGGATGACCTCTCTCTCTCTCTCTCTCTATGTTGACAACATGTTAATACTCCAGGGATGATCTCTCTCTATGTTCATAACATGTTAATACTCCAGGGATGACCTCTCTCTCTATGTTGACAACATGTTAATACTCCAGGGATGACCTCTCTCTATGTTGATAACATGTTAATACTCCAGGGATGACCTCTCTCTCTCTCTATGTTGATAACATGTTAATACTCCAGGGATGACCTCTCTCTCTCTCTCTCTCTATGTTGATAACATGTTAATATCCAGGGATGATCTCTCTCTCTCTATGTTGATAACATGTTAATACTCCAGGGATGACCTCTCTCTCTCTATGTTGATAACATGTTAATATCCAGGGATGACCTCTCTCTATGTTGATAACATGTTAATACTCCAGGGATGACCTCTCTCTCTCTCTATGTTGATAACATGTTAATATCCAGGGATGACCTCTCTCTCTCTCTCTATGTTGATAACATGTTAATATCCAGGGATGACCTCTCTCTATGTTGATAACATGTTAATATCCAAGGATGACCTCTCTCTCTCTCTATGTTGATAACATGTTAATACTCCAGGGATGACCTCTCTCTCTCTCTCTGTTGACAACATGTTAATATCCAGGGATGACCTCTCTCTCTCCATGTTGATAACATGTTAATACTCCAGGGATGACCTCTCTCTCTCCATGTTGATAACATGTTAATACTCCAGGGATGACCTCTCTCTATGTTGATAACATGTTAATACTCCAGGGATGACCTCTCTCTCTAAATTGATAACATGTTAATATCCAGGGATGACCTCTCTCTCTCTATGTTGATAACATGTTAATATCCAGGGATGACCTCTCTCTCTATGTTGATAACATGTTAATATCCAGGGATGACCTCTCTCTCTATGTTGATAACATGTTAATACTCCAGGGATGACCTCTCTCTCTATGTTGATAACATGTTAATACTCCAGGGATGACCTCTCTCTATGTTGATAACATGTTAATACTCCAGGGATGACCTCTCTCTCTCTATGTTCATAACATGTTAATACTCCAGGGATGACCTCTCTCTCTATGTTGATAACATGTTAATACTCCAGGGATGACCTCTCTCTCTCTCTCTCTCTACGTTGATAACATGTTAATACTCCAGGGATGACCTCTCTCTATGTTGATAACATGTTAATATCCAGGGATGACCTCTCTCTCTATGTTGACAACATGTTAATACTCCAGGGATGATCTCTCTCTCTCTCTATGTTGATAACATGTTAATACTCCAGGGATGACCTCTCTCTCCATGTTGACAACATGTTAATACTCCAGGGATGACCCCTCTCTCTATGTTGATAACATGTTAATACTCCAGGGATGACCTCTCTCTATGTTGATAACATGTTAATACTCCAGGGATGACCTCTCTCTCTCTATGTTGATAACATGTTAATACTCCAGGGATGACCCCTCTCTCTATGTTGATAACATGTTAATATCCAGGGATGACCTCTCTCTCTCTATGTTGACAACATGTTAATACTACAGGGATGATCTCTCTCTCTCTCTATGTTGACAACATGTTAATATCCAGGGATGACCTCTCTCTCTATGTTGACAACATGTTAATACTCCAGGGATGATCTCTCTCTCTCTCTATGTTGATAACATGTTAATACTCCAGGGATGACCTCTCTCTCTATGTTGACAACATGTTAATACTCCAGGGATGACCTCTCTCTCTCTCTCTATGTTGATAACATGTTAATATCCAGGGATGACCTCTCTCTCTCTCTATGTTGACAACATGTTAATACTACAGGGATGATCTCTCTCTCTCTATGTTGATAACATGTTAATACTCCAGGGATGATCTCTCTCTCTCTATGTTGATAACATGTTAATACTCCAGGGATGATCTCTCTCTCTCTCTCTATGTTGATAACATGTTAATATCCAGGGATGACCTCTCTCTCTCTATGTTGATAACATGTTAATATCCAGGGATGACCTCTCTATCTATGTTGATAACATGTTAATACTCCAGGGATGACCTCTCTCTCTCTCCATGTTGACAACATGTTAATATCCAGGGATGACCTCTCTCTCTCTATGTTGATAACATGTTAATATCCAGGGATGACCTCTCTCTCTCTCCATGTTGACAACATGTTAATATCCAGGGATGACCTCTCTCTCTCTATGTTGATAACATGTTAATATCCAGGGATGACCTCTCTCTCTCTCCATGTTGACAACATGTTAATATCCAGGGATGACCTCTCTCTCTCTCCATGTTGACAACATGTTAATATCCAGGGATGACCTCTCTCTCTCTCTATGTTGATAACATGTTAATATCCAGGGATGACCTCTCTCTCTCTCCATGTTGACAACATGTTAATATCCAGGGATGACCTCTCTCTCTCTATGTTGATAACATGTTAATATCCAGGGATGACCTCTCTCTCTCTATGTTGATAACATGTTAATATCCAGGGATGACCTCTCTCTCTCTCCATGTTGACAACATGTTAATATCCAGGGATGACCCCCTCTCTCTCTATGTTGATAACAGTCATCCATGCCCTTCTGGTGACCCAGCAGTGTTGTCACTCTAAATAAACAGACTGAACTCAGCAGAGGAGAGGTACAAGACATGGATGGTGCCATGGTTAACGCCATAATTACAGTCACACATAAAGACAGACTCACCTCTGTCCTGAACTGACTGTCTCCAACGGGGAGGTTTTTCCTACATGACTGACCTCCAGGAGACCGAGACCATTGACCAGCCCAATAACTACATGTACTTCTGTTCAGTTGAGTGTTTTTGAGATGATCTGCATAATGAAAAGGGCTATATAAACTAAATATATTATTATTACTACCTAGTAAACGGGTAGGTTAGCCTTTGAGGCTAATATTTAATGTTATAGGCTATGTTTAGGCTGTTTTACATTAAAATACCAAGCGTATATCACTGAATCCTGCTGTACAGGCACACTAAGGTTAAGAGCTATAAATAGTCTACAGACTTACCTCACCACCAAGGATGTGTGGTGACCTACAGCTGCAACCCTGATCAGAGTAGGACTACTGCTGCAACCCTGATCAGAGTAGAGGCCTACAGCTGCAACCCTGATCAGAGTAGAGGCCTACAGCTGCAACCCTGATCAGAGTAGAGGCCTACAGCTGCAACCCTGATCAGAGTAGAGGCCTACAGCTGCAACCCTGATCAGAGTAGAGGCCTACAGCTGCAACCCTGATCAGAGTAGAGGCCTACAGCTGCAACCCATATCAGAGTAGAGGTCTATAGCTGAACCCTTATCAGAGCAGAGGCCTACAGCTGCAACCCTGATCAGAGCAGAGGCCTACAGCTGCAACCCTGATCAGAGAAGAGGCCTACAGCTGCAACCATGATCAGAGTAGAGGCCTACAGCTGCAACCCTGATCAGAGAAGAGGCCTACAGCTGCAACCATGATCAGAGTAGAGGCCTACAGCTGCAACCCTGATCAGAGAAGAGGCCTACAGCTGCAACCCTGATCAGAGTAGAGGCCTACAGCTGCAACCCTGATCAGAGAAGAGGCCTACAGCTGCAACCCTGATCAGAGTAGAGGCCTACAGCTGCAACCATTATCAGAGTAGAGGCCTACAGCTGCAACCCTGATCAGAGTAGAGGCCTACAGCTGCAACCCTGATCAGAGAAGAGGCCTACAGCTGCAACCATGATCAGAGTAGAGGCCTACAGCTGCAACCCTGATCAGAGTAGAGGCCTACAGCTGCAACCCTGATCAGAGTAGAGGCCTACAGCTGCAACCCTGATCAGAGTAGAGGCCTACAGCTGCAACCATGATCAGAGTAGAGGCCTACAGCTGCAACCATGATCAGAGAAGAGGCCTACAGCTGCAACCATGATCAGAGTAGAGGCCTACAGCTGCAACCCTGATCAGAGAAGAGGCCTACAGCTGCAACCATGATCAGAGTAGAGGCCTACAGCTGCAACCCTGATCAGAGAAGAGGCCTACAGCTGCAACCATGATCAGAGTAGAGGCCTACAGCTGCAACCCTGATCAGAGTAGAGGCCTACAGCTGCAACCATGATCAGAGTAGAGGCCTACAGCTGCAACCCTGATCAGAGAAGAGGCCTACAGCTGCAACCCTGATCAGAGTAGAGGCCTACAGCTGCAACCCATATCAGAGTAGAGGTCTATAGCTGAACCCTGATCAGAGAAGAGGCCTACAGCTGCAACCCTGATCAGAGAAGAGGCCTACAGCTGCAACCATGATCAGAGTCAGAGGCCTACAGCTGCAACCCTGATCAGAGTAGAGGCCTACAGCTGAACCCTGATCAGAGTGTCACTGCAGGCTGGTGCTCCAGGCTTGGAAATGTAGGAAGGTTCACATAAATATTGGTTGTTTATATTGGAGAAGAAAATACCTGAAGACATTTAGACAAATTCTCTACTTTCTGCATCCTTCTCTGGTCGTTTACAAGTCACAGAGCACGGGTTGTCATTTTACCACTACCTTCCTTTGACAATTAGACAAGCTTGAAAAAGACTACAGTTTTCTTTTGATTAGGCAGGCAATCAAGGCGATTTGTCATCAACTAAGGTTGCATTAAACTGCAGTTACAACAGTCATTGAAAAAGACAGGAAAGATACAGTAAACAGATCAGAAAGAGAATTGACTACCGTGTGAACATCTCTCACATTTCATGTGTGTACTGTGCAGATGATGTGCTTATGAGAGATGTGTTAAGGCGTAACCCTAATCCTGATCTATCAGATGTGACAATCGTCAGGGCCATTAGCTAGGCTGTTCACACACACACACACACGTCACACCTCTCTCTGTACTGCTACTTATGAAAAATGGCTTTGCGTGAGGAGGGAGAACCATTAACTAAATGTCAAACTCAACTGCCACTTTCAAACCTTCCACAGCTACTGAATGAAATTCTGGCCACTTTGGCAAATAAATATTACTGAACTAAACCAGCTTATGAACCGTAATCGTTTTATGCGATAAAGAAGATAATTTGCTGCTTATGTTTTGGTGGTCAGTGATTAGTTTGATAATATTGTGTATTTGAATACATAGCGGTCTCTGTGGAGTAGCATAGAGGCGATGAGTGACCGCCAGCTGGCCTGGCTAGAAGAACCCGTCACAGTTGATGTTGACAAAGCTGCTGTTGGGTTTTTAAATGTAGCCCCTCACATGCGAGTTAGGAAACCCTACCCTGCCCGTGACTCTGTGTACTAACAGAGGCAAAGGTTGCGCCAGGAACACTGGTCAGCAGAGCAGGATCCCACCGTCGCCTCATAAACAATGTCCACTCCGAGAAACACGAAGTGGTACAAGGTCCATCGACCTTCTTATGAAATAAAGCCAACTCCGACGGATCAAATCCTAATTCATCTTCTAATCTTTAAAAAAACACACAAAAAAACATGTCTGTGTAAAAATAACCACCAAAGCCCCTGGGGACTCAAGGAGACTATTTTTACCATCTGTTTGTGATGGAAATAAGACACGGGATGGTTTTTCATTACCGTCAAAAACTATTTCTTTAAAGTTACAAAATAAATAAAAATACATTGGAATATTTGTAGCTACTTTTCAGTAAATACCTTTCACTCAACTTGTGCAATACTTTTAGGAGATAAAGCAGATTGCATTCTTCATATCACCTGTCACATTAAGCTTACAGGTAAGATCCCAGTCACGTGGCGTTTGTTTACAAGCTCACAAACAGAGAAAACCGGAGCCGTGTGAGTCACTCACTGTTGTGCAGCACGGACCAATGAATCTAGTTACAGTATGGAATTCACAACTCAATGTTGACCAGCTAGATATGTCATAACTATTAAGTTAACTGTCTAAAATGTGCTAAATGCTGCATTTGGTTTGCTCATTTAGTAGCTAGTTATCTAGCTAGCTAGCTAAGTGGTTAGTTATCTAGCTAGCTAGCTAAGTGGTTAGTTATCTAGCTAGCTAGCTAAGTGGTTAGTTATCTAGCTAGCTAGCTAAGTGGTTAGTTATCTAGCTAGCTACGTGGTTAGCGTCTCTTGGTAACAGCAGAGAATGCCCTCCTGGATCACAACACGTTTCCTGCAGAGGAAGAGGATGTTTTGCGAAGTTATGATTTGACCTTGTTTTTCGACCCCCCGAGAGTTTACAGGTGTCTAGAATGCACCACCAGCTGTCTAGAATGCACCACCAGCTGTCTAGAAAGCACCACCAGCTGTCTAGAAAGCACCACCAGCTGTCTAGAAAGCACCACCAGCTGTCTAGAAAGCACCACCAGCTGTCTAGAAAGCACCACCAGCTGTCGAGAAAGCACCACCAGCTGCCTAGAAAGCACCACCAGCTGTCTAGAAAGCACCACCAGTTGTCTAGAAAGCACCACCAGCTGCCTAGAAAGCACCACCAGTTGTCTAGAAAGCGCCACCAGCTGCCTAGAAAGCGCCACCAGCTGCCTAGAAAGCACCACCAGCTGCCTAGAAAGCGCCACCAGCTGTCGAGAAAGCGCCACCAGCTGTCGAGAAAGCGCCACCAGCTGTCGAGAAAGCGCCACCAGCTGTCGAGAAAGCGCCACCAGCTGTCGAGAAAGCGCCACCAGCTGTCGAGAAAGCACCACCAGCTGCCTAGAAAGCGCCACCAGTTGTCTAGAAAGCGCCACCAGCTGTCTAGAAAGCACCACCTGCTGCCTAGAAAGCACCACCAGCTGCCTAGAAAGCACCACCAGCTGTCTAGAAAGCACCACCAGCTGCCTAGAAAGCGCCACCAGCTGCCTAGAAAGCGCCACCAGCTGTCTAGAAAGCACCACCTGCTGCCTAGAAAGCACCACCAGCTGCCTAGAAAGCGCCACCAGCTGTCTAGAAAGCGCCACCAGCTGCCTAGAAAGCGCCACCAGCTGCCTAGAAAGCGCCACCAGCTGCCTAGAAAGCGCCACCAGCTGCCTAGAAAGCGCCACCAGCTGCCTAGAAAGCACCACCAGCTGCCTAGAAAGCACCACCAGCTGCCTAGAAAGCACCACCAGCTGCCTAGAAAGCACCACCAGCTGCCTAGAAAGCACCACCAGCTGTCTAGAAAGCGCCACCAGCTGTCTAGAAAGCACCACCAGCTGTCTAGAAAGCACCACCAGCTGCCTAGAAAGCG